>NW_024582811.1:442101-449833 GCF_018398535.1 Haplochromis burtoni
ACCGGATAGCAAGATAATAACCACTCCTGTACCGATTGTGTGGGTACAATCTTTGTCTATTCAGCTGTAGCGAGCTCAGTTCTCACAGTCATGTAGGCACCAGCCTGATAATGAAGACACCAAGAGTGCGTCATGACCTTGAACACGTTTTACACTCAGTTGTTTTCTAGATCTTCACACTCATTCTTTGTTGAAGAAAGTCACAGTGACATATCAACAGTACACAGGGGTTAGATCATTACAAACACAGTTTGTATAGTTTTCTACATGGATATGAATGAATGTTGAAATCCCATATTCTTTAAATCACCTGAAGAGTGGAATTATATATTTTAATTATTTAAACTGACGAATCTCAAGTAAAACCAGAGCATTTGCACATCCATTCTACTTTGCTGTGTGTGTGTGTGTGTGTGTGTGTGTGTGTGTGTGTGTGTGTGTGTGATGAATAATGAACTGCCAGTTTAAGAGTTTTATTTAAGAAACCTGTTTCAGTGCCAAGAAAACCTATACAAACTAAAAACAGATGAAAATAGGTTTGATTTGCTGAAAGATGGGAGAATCCATGACACACGGGTCAATGGTTTCAGTTTTAATCACCCAGTCACCAAATGCAAAGATTTGAACCACCTGTCTGCTGAAGACAAATGCAGCAATGAATGCAGCAACCCTGGCTAGAAGGTACTCATTCGCACTAATAAATCCTACAAATGTAGTGTGTGCTATTGCATAAGCACGCTTATTAAATCTGACAAATATTGTGCTATTGGATACTGAAGAAATTTTGAGCATGCATAAGCTCCTTTAAGAGGACAATAGAATCAATAGGGAGAGTCATCAGAAGCAAAGAACTGAAGAGTTTTATGTTGTGAGAAAAAGGCTGACATCAGGAGTAAAGATCAGTTGCACCACTGGCAGGAGAGGGAGGTGAAAAACTCTTGTGTTTCAGGGCGAGGCACAAACAGGAATTTGGCTCTGAAACAAATGCTTCCTAAGAGAACATACAAGTGACTGAGCGCCATGTCATGTTTGTCTTACAAACAACAACAAGTCATTATTTCTCTAAATGATATGCAAATCAACTTATATATTTTATTGTCTTTTTTATGCATCATCTTTCCATTGCAATTAAATAACCATAACGATTAGAGACTATTTCTTTCTTTATAAGTGGGCAAAAAGAATGTGGGGAAAAAATGAAAATGGATTTTTAGATCACTTTTCTCGTAGTGTGTCAGATACGTTTTTGAGCATCCCACTTTTATTTGTGGTAATTCACACTAGTTTTAATGTCTAGTTTATATGTGTTGTTTAATTCCATTCTAACAGCCACTAACTGGATCGGTCTTCGTAAGCTAGAGGAGCTGGATGTGTCTGAAAACTGCCTGACCAGTCTGTCCACAGCTGTCATGCACTGTTTGAAATCCCTGAGGCTCCTCAATGTGAGCAGGAACAAGCTGAGCACCTTCCCTGACCCCTGGGCCTGTCCACTGGTAAAAAGCCATAATTATCCCTTTCTGTTTTTTCAACACTAATATACTGCAGATGCAGTTAGCCTTGGTTTTTTCGTTTTCATTTTGATACTGATTCTATACATTCACCCACAGAGATCAGCCTTTTAGAAGTTATGCATAGTGACACTAATATATATATATTTCTGTCTTTTCCTGTGCAGAAGCAATGCAAAGCTTCTTCCAATTTGATTGAGAATCTTCCAAACACCATCTCCATCTTTTGGAGGAATCATCTGGAAGAAGTAGACTTCTCTGACAACAGTCTGAAGGAACTTCCTTCATATATCTTTGAACTGGAGGTAGGAGCACTGATGTAGATCTTTTATTAGATATATTAATATTCATCAAGATGGAAAAATCTCTTAATTAAAAAACAAGCAAACAAACTGTTGACTACTTAAAGTAGTAGCAGTGATCTGAACAACCTTCAGATGGCACGACTTCTCTGTGTTTGGCTTCATGAATCTTTTAAGTTCTGCAGTCTAAAACAAATACAGCATAAATCTGTTAGATGCAAAAATATCTGGCTCAGCCTGCAGATTATATTTGGTGCATGGATTGTAGTGCTCTAAATATAACAGTAGACATCCAAGCTTTAAACTGCTACGCTCAGTTAATAAACATTATAACATAGTTATATTACTGTATTATACTACTGTGGGTAGACTGATGAGTTACAGGATGGGTAAGATAAAAAATGTTAAAGGTTCTTTAGATTTATTTTCATTTTATTTATTTGTAGTTATTTGTCTCACAGTTGTGACACCGTTGGTTAGACAAACTGAGGTAGAACCAGCAAATAAGGAGGCAAAAGGGAATACAATATTAGTCTTTAAAACACTTTATCCTAGATGTTCTGATAAGTCCATTCCAAAGTAGTGGCTTAATCATATTATTGTATTTTTCATACATTCGTCTGAAGACTGTTTGGTCACTGCAGTTAGCAAACTTTCCCTATTGCTTATGACCTTATTGGCATTGTTAATGATACAGTATACTTGAATCACCAGTGGGTGGCTGTACTACTGATCAGAAGGTTGGTGGATTGCTCCCTGGCTCCCCGAGTCCCTATCCTTGGGCAAGATACTAACCCCAAGTTGCTCTCGGATGCATCCATCAGAGTGTGAATGTGTGTGAATGTTAGCTAGTAAGCACTTAAAGCATAGAAGAAAGTGCTTGTGTGGATGTGGCATGCTGTATTAAGTGTTTTGAGAGTAGAAAAGTGCTGTATAAGAATCAGGCCGTTTACCAGAGACCACCTTAGCCATAAACAGCCAGCTGTATTTTCCTTGGATTGAAAAAGTGAAGGTGTGGTTTGCAGTATCTAATTTGTCTTCTCATTCATTGTCCTATCAGGCTGTGGTCTCTTTGAGATTGTGTGAGAATTACATTACAGCACTCCCAGCCCCCAATAAGTGGAAGTGCTCTAAGCTCAAGACACTTGATCTTTCTCAAAACCATCTGGGCAAGTACGTCCTGTCATCACAAACACAACATCATTATGTACATGTATATTTTGTCTAGTATAGTCAACTGGTCCAGAGGACTCGTGCTGAGTCTAGCTAAGCTTTCATAACACTTCAGTGAATGAACAGAGTCGACTGATTTATTCATTAATTATTGATTTTGAATACTGTTATGAAATGTTGTTAGGTCAAGCTTTTAACTTCTATGGATAGTTTAAGCTCGTCATGTATTTAATTGAGCTTAAGCTCAAAATATATAGATTACATCTGTCACCCTTTCATGACTTTGTTTTTACAAATGAATTGACTCAATTACTGGCATTAAAATTCAGAATGATTCAGGTTTACACTAGTTTACAACTAGATTCATGCTTTTGGTGTAAACTGTAGATATAATATGCAGTGCAAGGGGAGGGGGGGCTTCAGTGAGATTTTGCTGAAATTTCACTGAAGCACCTCAAAATGGTTCAGAGTAAATTGTATGGTGCCCATGTGCTAACAAAAAAAAGATGAATGATAGGTATAGAAATCCTCACATGGAAATTCGACAACCTTTGCATGTAGAACTCAGCAACCACGCACACAAAGAAGCCATCACGCACGTAAGTGGGTCTGCTTTGCATACACAGCTACTTTTCATGGTCTTGTGGGTGAATACCATGGAGCCGATTTAAAGAAACAGGTAGTTAATCTACAAAAGCTGGACAGAGCCATAGGAAGTCCTTAATCCTTAGTAGGACTACTATCTCTTACTGGTATCTGCTCCTTTGTGCAAGGACTAAGATGAGGACTGCCTCCGCCCTACAAAATCACCTCCAGCAGGCCAGTATTGTGAATATCTCTGACCGGACAGAAATGACTGGCATTTTCCAATGAATACCAAAATCTGACGCAGCAACCACACGCGCAAAGAAGTCATCACACACATAACTGTGTCACGCTGTTGCAAACTGGTTTAAAGAATTTCTTCTTTCAGCCGGTCTAGAGGCCACCCCAAAATACAGCCTGTTCAGTTTCTTCCTGTGTCCAGAGGAGAAACTGCTGCTCAACAGACCACACCATAAAAGAAGGCTGATGCCACCATAGAGTCATAGAAGGGTTTCAGGAGCTCCCTCTGCACTCCAAAACCCTGAGCCGTCTGCATAAAGCTAAACTCTCAGCAACAAGCTCACCTGGAGCCAAAGATAAGCAAGAACCAGTCTTTCCAGGGTTTTCAGCAAGTGTGATGCCAGAATCACCAACTGTTGAGGTCTGTGGGCTTCTGAAGATAAAACCAGAGCTATTGAAAAAGTTATTCACTTCATTCGCCCACTTTGTTTCGTAACAAAACAGGAATTTAAAACTATTTCAGCTTCGTGGGTTCTGAGAGGATCTCCTCCCAGATCTAGACCAGAACCTAAAAACGTTCCTGGACAGTCTGGGGGACAACCTGGTGTCATTGAATGGGCCAAAACACAGACAGAGTTATTGTACTGGATTTGGGGGCCATCCATCAGGAACTGCCTGCAAACTCTTGCCGCATGGGGCCAGGCATCGTCCTACACTAACTCCGGAACCCAGGACCCACTGCACCAGCTTAGGCTCATACAATGGGTCGAGGGATTATACCTTTATTCTTAACAGCAGTCATTGTGCTACTGCCTACTCCATAGAGGTCTGTGCTTCCATTCATGGATACGTATCCCCAAACCATCACTGACCCACCACCAAAACTGATCAAGCTGACAGGCAGCACAACATTCTCCACAGCTTCTACTGACCCTTTCACCTCTGTTGCATATGCTCAGGATAAACCTGGTCTCATTTGGGAGAAGCACAGGATGGACCCAACGATTCTGGTATTCAAAGAAAAATGCCAGTCATTTCTGATTGGTCAGAGACATTCACAACAGTGGCATACTGGAGGTCATTTTGTAGGGCTGAGGCAGTCCTCATCCTGGTCCTCCTGGCACAAAGGAGCAGATATTGCAGCACAACTAAGGGTCCATTCGTGGTCTGAAAGCTGAAGGCTCTGCCTCCCATAATACTTTTAAATATCCTAGGAACCACAAGTAAAGCAGCCGAGAGCAAACTGCTCTTCTGAGTTGTTATGGTACTATGAGGTCTTAAAGATAATGCCATCCATGTAAACATCTGGTTAGATACCATATTTCTAAGATTTCTAGGGCCAAGTAAAATAATCTCAGATTTATCTGAATATAGAAGCAGCACATTGAACATTATGCAGGTCTTTATGTCTTTTAAGATATTCCTGTAGTTTAACTAAATGGTGTGTGTTATACTGGTCCCAGCGCAAGACAAATTAACCAGAGAGAAAGAGTCTAAAAAGTTATCAATATTATTGAAAGTAGCTGTACGTAATGATATGTTTCTGAGATATGATATATATAATAATAATTACATAATTATAAAAACCTAAAAACTGACACTGGTGTATAATCTGTGTTTCATTTTGTCTAGTCTTGTCTATAATCTCTGTAGAGATTTCTGAACATATAAATTTATCTTCCATTCTCAGTGATTGAGAAGCCAAGAAAAGGAATAGCTGCATACAGTTTACTACTTTAACTCTGGTGAATCATCAGGGCTGTTGATTTTTAAAGTCACTGTTCTTCACACGAGTGGTCTGCTAACTGTATTTTAAAATGTGTCCATTAGAACAGAGGATAGTCCCAAATCCAGGAGACTGGCCTTCCTGACGACGTGGAACAGAAGGGACCCAGACCCAGGTAGAGGTCGTGTGTGTGTGTGTGTGTGTGTGTGTGTGTGTGTTGTTTGTGTGTGTGTGTGTGTGTGTGTGTGTGTGTGTGTGTGTGTGTTACTCTGCTGTCAGCGTTAATCTCGTTGAAATGACGTAGATGCCATAACCGCATTAACACAGCAAATCTCCTTTAGCGAGTGAGGGGCTGGACGGCACTAACGCATTGACCTCGTGCAGCCCCACGCACAGATTTGCCACGTTGACATCATTTTAACGAGATTAACGCTGACAGCACTAATATACAGCGGAACCCCGACTTACGAAATGAATTCGTTCCCGAGGGTCTTTCGTCAGTCGAAGATTTTCGTAAGTCGGAGCACCCATTGCGCCTTTTGAGTGAACGATAGGCTATAGGCTAATTGCTAACTGCAACAACAATATGTCGTTCAAATGGAACAGCGAAGCGCATGTATGAAAGCCAAGGGGGTGATTGATGATTCGGAAGGCATTGTAGGCATTCTGGGCTCAGCCAATCAGAGCCAGCGAATTTCATTACGCAGGTATTTTGCCGTAACACGGGCAGAAATATTGCCGTTAAGTGCCTTCATAACGTGAATTTTTCGTTAAATGGGGTATTCGTAAGTCGGGGTTCCACTGTATATGTATATGTAATTATGTAGCAAAGAACTGAAAAAATCTGAATTGAATTGACAAGTTATAGGTGACTGAGTTGATCATACAGACAATCTGTCTTAAAGGTGCACACTGTTTATGCATCTTCTGTAAATCATACATATTTGGTGCAGCTTCCCCTGGGTATAGCCTGTGGTATGAGGTCCGGTCAACAGCATTGCCTTGTTCTAACTGCTTCAGACAATCTCTTACCCTCATCCTGTAACCACTACCTGGGTCTCTTTTTTAGGGGCTCATAAGTATTTTTGTCACTTAGCAGTGACGAAGTTTTCTTATCATAGTCCTTCTGGTTTAGCAAAGCCATGCACCAACTTTTGTCTGCCAGAAGGATGAAAATGTTGTTATCATTACTAAGTGATGTGACTGCCTTCCTCTCCTTCATACTCATGTTGGATGCTCAGGGCTTTTCGTTGCTGAGACAGGCCGACATCCTCGGGGTGGCATCCTTGTCTCTTCTGGCCGCTGATGACACTCTCTGTATTTTGCTGGTGTTTCTGTCACACAACAAGTTGGCCAAACGTCTGTTGACAAGTGTTTTCAGGTGTTCTAAGTACAAGTACCTAGCCATGCACTTTACCTTTACAAACATTTGTGAAAGAAATGGTTCTTCTAAAGAGCTGTCATTGCATACCACCACTGCAACAAGTCAGTTCCTGGAATTTCTTCCCTCTTAGATATTCCAGGATTAACTGTAAGTTGTATAATTGCAGAGTGGAAGCATTTAGCAACCACAGCAACTCAGCAATAAAGTGGCAGACGACATATAGTTGCCGAGCAGCGTTGCTTATTGCTGAGGCACATGATACTTAATAGCCTCCAGTTACTCGATTGACTGAAGAGTTCAAATTCTCCTCTGGTGTTAATATCAGCGCAAACGTGTACACCTGGAGCATCATTGCCAAGACATTCCTGTAGGTGGGCCATTAGTTACCCAGTGCTTTTGTGTATAGTATGTGGTTAAACTGTATCTTCCTGTGTGTGTTTGAGCAAATTTGCTATCTGTGGCTCTGTTCTTTTAGTGTGTGCAATAGAGTTCCCTGATGTTCTGCGTGATTCACTGGAATTGCTCTACTTGAATGACAACCAGCTGGAATGTGTTCCCCAATCAGTCTGTGGTCTGCACAATCTCAATGAACTCTACCTCTCAAAGTAAGTTCCCCTGTCTGTCTGCCAACACCCACCTGTCCTTCCTCATATTTCACACTGTTGTTATTGATTCAAATTTTAAAAAGTTACAAACCTCAAAATTGTTTTTTTTTTGTTAACAATATATGGGATGTGCAGGTCAGACACTGCAGTTACAGACCAATTTTTGCGGGCGGTTTATCCTTCAAGCTCAGGTCCTCTACCAGAGGCCT
>NW_024582811.1:456358-458578 GCF_018398535.1 Haplochromis burtoni
CCTGGCGTCCTGACTCCTCCTTGCCGTAGCATTTGTGTTGCCCTCTTTTTGCTCCACACATGAATCCAGTTCTCCTCCTACAGCTGTTTCTAGTTGTTTCATCCAAACAGCAAATTTCTCAATGTCATTTATTCTGAAGAATGTTTTTTCTATATATTTGGACTTTCACAGGGGGATTCAGTGGCCCATTAGGTTCTATCGTTGATGTTTCTCATCTATCTATCTACACATTTATATACGTATGCATGTGTATATATATGTGTGTATATGACTAATCTGACTAATGTAGTTTCTCTGGAATCAGTAATCCTGGAATCCGGGAGCTTCCAACAGAGCTTGGTCAGCTCTCCAGTCTGTGGCAGCTGGACATCGAAGACCTCAACATTACTAATGTTCCACATGAAATAAGAAAAGAAGGTATTTCCACCTGCATTTTCTGTTCAATGACTGTGCCTAATCGAGGGGTTTGTATGTGCCGGCTTCTTTTTTTGTTTTTTTGTTTATAGTCTGTTGTTCATAACATTTATATTGGTTCTTACCTCATCATATATTGCCTTACAAACACATGCAAGGAGTAAAAAATTACTTTTTTAAAAAATGTACATGAACAATTAAAAAAGTTAGCATAAGTTCTAAGCATTGCATTTAAAAGTAAATTGAAGTGTGCTGGGTTTGTTGCCAGCTGTTATTTCCTGTCATTGTGAGATGTGATCATATTCTCTAACACTGGTTTCGCAGGTCCTGCATCGGTCCTGGCTTTCCTCCGGGCACAGCTTCGAAAAGCAGAGCGTTGTAAACTGTTAAAGATGCTGGTGATTGGTCCACCACGGCAGGGCAAGTCAGCCCTCCTCGAGGCTCTGCAGACTGGCAAAGCCTCCCCCTTCACCCCAGCAGAATGTAGCATCTCCACCTCTGTCTGGGAGCTGGATAAACCTAGTGGAGGCAAGAACAAAGTGAGGGAAACAGACATTACGTAGTATTTATGCACGCACACACAGATATTTCTATTAATCATTTTATGACCCTTATATGGTCTAAATTTTAGAGATAAAAGAATCTACATAGTGCACTGTGGTCAGGGACCCCTGCAACTACTCGATTACGCTCTTAAGCAAGGACAAACATCTCTCCACTCAAAGTCAGTTTGCATCTTTGTGGAGAAGGATTCATACTGTGCTATGATTAGCTTAAACACTACCATGAAAGAAAATCATTTCTGACATGACAAGAAATTCTTTGGACTGTTAAACCAAAGGGGTTGGGGTGGGTACAAAAATACATCATCACCTATTCTCAAATTCAGTTCATGCTTTAAAGTTGACCTAGATCTCATTTTGCTGCCCACAGAAAGACTCTGTGATTTTCAATGTGTGGGACATTGGTGGTCAGGCCAGCATGTCCACAGTGAACCAGTGTTTCTTTACTGATAAGGCTTTGTATGTGGTCATCTGGAACCTTGCAATGGGAGAGGAAGCTGTGGCCAACCTGCAGACATGGCTGCTCAACATAGAGGTAATTTTTTTCTTTATTGCAATAGTGAGAGATATGACAATTCACACAGGATGTTTAGGCTGGAGGTGCATGAGGGAGATTTGTGTAAAAGTGTGGATGTCATAGAGCAGCAATATGTAGGAACATGTGTAATCTCTGCTGAGCATGGCGTGGAAGTCCAGAGGTCGAAATTAGATACCCCTTCCGAGGGTAGCTGAGAATAACCAGACTAAGATTCTGTGGGACTTGCAGATCCAGATGGGCAAACTGGTGATGGCTAACCAACCGGACATAGTAGTAGTGGTGGACAAGCAGAGGAAGAAGGGTGTAGTAATAGATATAATAGCTATACCACGTGATAGCAACAGCAGGAAGAAGGAACATAAGGGCTGAGAGAGGAGCTCGAGAAGATGTAGAGGTGAAGGCAACCGTGGTAGTCGGCACACTCAGGGCCGTGACCTCCTAACTGGGCAAGTGGATCCCCTGGTGAGATCCTCCCCATTTTTATTTTCTAAAAGACTCAAGTCGTTGGGTATAAGAACCTGATGAGCTTTCTGTAATAAAAATATGTGTGTGGTAAGTAGGGATGTGTATCGTTTAGGTTTTATCCGATACCGGTGCCAAATCGGTACTTTTGAAACGGTGCCGGTGCTTAAACGGTGCTCAAACCGGTGCTTAAAGAATGGAGAACACAAAATTGGTCCAAAAACCTCTCATGTTCAGCTGGTT
>NW_024582811.1:459902-468586 GCF_018398535.1 Haplochromis burtoni
CGGTGCCATCATGGCACCGGACACCGGTACCCATCCCTAGTGGTAAGAGTGAGTGGAAGGTGTTCCGGTTTAGAGAAACTGAATTTTGTTCTTTGACTAAATCAACGAGCCACATGGCAGTCGTGTTAATGGAAAGAATGTTGCTTCCATCACTTCTGAAATTGTCTTTTGAAGGATAGTCTCTAATTAGGCTTCCTGGATTTTTTCTGTTTGTTTTTTTTGACCACAGTGAAATGTTTTCCAAGTTCTTTGTCTTTTGAGTTTTAGCTATAAAAAAGAAGAACAGAAACTTTACTCCAGACAGACGTGTCAGTCAATGTAAGTCTGTCAGACTAGTGACCCCAGCAACAGCAGAGCTGCGTGTGGTGTGTTGATTCCAGGTTTAGTTAGAGCCCAAGATCTTTAACAAATGTATGTGGCTTGGTGCATGAATTGATCTTATATAATAAACTGACATCTACCATGAAAAAAATCCAGTAGTAGTGATTATTGATATTAAACTAATAGAATAGATACACCTGTGACACATCGGTATTCATTCTCTGTTTTACAAATCAAATCTTCAGGTTATTTTGTCATTTTTATGCTGTCAGTTATTATGTCTTTGCTTGTGTGCTGTATGCTACAGGCTCGGGCCCCTAACTCTGCAGTGATTGTAGTGGGAACACATCTGGATCTTATTGATACCAAGTTTCGTACGGAGAGACTGGCGACACTGAGGGCTTACGTTTTGGCTCTGTGTCGATCCCCATCAGGGACTCGAGCTGCTGGTTACCCTGATATCACCTACAAACACTTGCAGTAAGTACACATTTAACTTTTCTATTGCTTATTAACATTCGACTTCCATGCCAATATTGTTTTTGCTCTGTTTACTTCGTGCAAATTACAGACCATCTTACAGATCATCTCTTTTCGGAGTATTTATTCTTTTGTGTGTTTGCGTGCTTTTCTTGGTTTTCAGTGAAGTGTCCTGTAAAACTCTGGAGGGATTTGATGGTCTAAAGATGCTGATCTACCAAGTGGTTCTCTCCATGAAAGATAACAGCAGCTTAGCCTGTGGTGGCAAACTGCTAGGCAGACTGGTAAGCAAGCTAATGTTAAATGGCCTGTATTTATATAGCGCTTTACACATCCACACAGTCACACACTGGTGATGGCAGCTACGTTGTAGCCACAGCCACCCTGGGGCGCACTGACAGAGGCGAGGCTGCCGGACACTGGCGCCACCGGGCCCTCTGACCACCACCAGTAGGCAACGGGTGAAGTGTCTTGCCCAAGGACACAACGACCGAGACTGTCCAAGCCAGGGCTCGAACCGGCAACCTTCTGATTACAAGACGAACTCCCAACTCTTGAGCCACGATCGATTATAATCATGTACATGCAGAGACAGTGTTGCACTTTGACCCTTCAGAAATAGTGTTTGCTTTCTGTATAAATGTATACAGTGTTTTTAAGAGTTATTTTAAATGACCTAGCAGTGGGAGACTGATATAGTAATCTTTATAACCATGTGTTTTGTCAGCAAACTCTATGCAGAAGTTTTAATTATTTATTCACTTATAATAAACATATTATCCCTCAACCTTAAGCGCAAGTTCTTGTGAGTGCGAAAACCGGTGAAGGAAGTCACCTAGAATTTTCAAATTGATACCATCGTTGTGTCTACTAGGAGACTGAGGGGGTAGCACAGGTGGTGCCAGTATTGTATAAACACAGGCCTCTGTATAAACTTTTTATGACAATTTTAAAGTGATAGCATAGGGTTCTTATTTTACTTGAAAGCAAAGTAAATTTGTACCACTGTTGTCTCCTCCAGATTCCCAGAAGCTACCTGGCACTCCAGGAAATAGTCATAGCCGAGAAGGAGAGGCGACATTCCGAAGGAGAGGTCCAGTACCTAACTGATGCACAGCTAAATGACATCATTGAACAAAACCCAGGAAGTGACATCAGAGATTACGAAGACCTGCAGACTGGTATTATGACAGCAAGCATTTGAAATGTGGAAATCATTTATGAAAATTCATACATTTACATTCTTTATTTGGGACATTTTCCCATGTAATGTGATGAGCCAATACAGAGTCACCAGTCAGTGAGTGGGTGGAAGGTGTCTCCTTCACAGCCATTGAATAAAGTCAGCCAACAACAGTGAACATAACAGCTGTGTACATTACCATATCAATGTTTTTGGTAACGTCTCCTAACATTAAGTTGCCACTTAAAGAGATTCCAAAGAAGTACTCCGTTTTAATGTACAAAACAAAGCCTTATATATTTTTCTGTGTGCATAAAACTAGAGATAATCCAGTTTATTTACATGGACACTTTGCTGCCACAACATTGGAAACAACTTTATTTATTTGTTTATTGAACCTTTTGACAAATGTAAAAAATAGATTAAATATTTTTGCACATATGAGTTTAAATTTGTATCATATTTGTTACCGCCAGCATTTTTTACAATTGATTTCTTGTTTTAAGGAGCAGAAAAATGACAGTGATCATGTAGAGGTCTCAAAAACTTGTATCAAATATGATACACATACAGGATTATGCATTTAAGCAAGTGTCTATGAGGACGCCTTTGCTTTTAGAGCAAACCTCCAGAATCAATTAGCTCCTCAGTCCTTGAGTTCATTTTCACTGCTTTGTTGGTTTAAGAAAAATATGATTGTTTGGAACTTGTAACTTAGAAACTATGATCCTTAAGTGTGGTGTATGTTGTCGACATATAGAAGTACTGTATAAAGCTTTGAAATGTCACATTTGACCTTTTCAAGGACTGTACATTATTCAGAAAGTCAAAGTGAGAATAATGCTATGCATAGATGCACAGAAACAGTTTCTTACTGCCATTGTTTGTACATATTGTACATATTTGAACATATTGGGATGTAGGGAAGACTAAATGGAGATTCTTATTATACGTAGATTTTATTTGATATTTTTTACCTTGGTCAAACTTTCATTAATCCTACTGCCTTTGCTTTCATTGGCAACATTTAGGAAACTCAGTTCTATTTGGTTTTATTTATATCGTGCCAAATCACAACAGCAGTTGTCTCACTGTGCTTTATATGGTTACATAAAGACAACAATGCAGAGAAAATCCCCAACACTTGAGGACGAAGACCCAGACAGAGTTTTAATTTATTTTAAAGCCTGATGCTCAAAAGCCTGTTTTATTTGTTCTCATCAGTCGTCCGCCTGGGCCTTACTTAGAATGTCTCAGACTTTTTATCTGATTTAGTGCTCAGCTAAGATGCTTTTAAGGTGATTTTAACATCCATGAACATACTAAAATGTTCAGTTTCTATCTCAATGTCAGAACAAGATCTAGAATGTGATTAAAGTGGGTGGATTGTGAGTCTTTACCAGTAGGCAATACAGAGCTTAGATGGAGCCGATGGGTGAGGGGATTAGCTCAGTACCAACTACCTGGAAACCTTCCAGGTGTCTTCCCTGCCTCTGCAGATAGAACAGCCACACCTGTTAACAGCAGCTCCCCTCTAGATCAGTGCACTTAGTAACTAGTTGGGTTCAATTTAGTGGTTTGGAAAACGGAGCCCCAAGGGTCTAATACTTTCAAACAGCTGGAGTAACCTGTGAGAGCTGTTCATACTAATGTAGATGTTCATGTTTTTACCCTTACTGTTAAAGTGTGCTCAACTCTTTGGCTGATTAATAAGCTGGAGTGGAAGATTGCTGCCCCTTGTGCTCACTTCTGTGTGTTGGTGGTCTGGGAGCAGACACAGTGTCTATGGGGATGTGGTTTGGGGGTGTTAATGATACTGGTTCACTATAAATGTCACATTCAAGCTTGCATCCCAATATAATGTGACATTTGACCTCTAATCTTATTTTTACATTTCACATCTGCCTCCTTTCAAGTTGACTCAACAGGTCTTTAAAGAAAGTCTTAAAGGGAGATTTAATGAGCTGCCTAGTTCGTTAGAGATACACTGTAGTATAACGTTATATAGCAGTCTAGGCAGAGGTTTCCACTCTAAATGCTGCTTATTTGTGAAGCATCACCACATCGATGTGTTATTTCTTCATTGTTTCTTTCTTTTTCTCCTTTCTTCCCGACAACCAGCGATCGGTTTCTTGATAGAAACTGGAACCTTGCTCCACTTTCCTGACACCAGCCATGGGCTTTGCACTCTCTACTTCCTATGTCCCGTGTGGCTGTCGGAATGCTTGGAGAGGATCGTACACCTCAAATCCTCTCGATATATAGCAAGAAATGGAGTGATCCAAACTGAAGACCTCAGGGTGAGACTTGCCTTTCTGTTGTTTTGTGTGTTGAAACTGGTGTTTTGAAGTCATATCTATTGTGGTATCTGTTGTGCAGATGCTTTTGGTAGGAACAGGGTTCACACAGCAGACAGAGGAACAGTATTTCCAATTTCTGGCCAAGTTTGAGATTGCCCTGCCTGTGGCCAACAACAGGTAATTTCTTCTCTCTCTCTTTGCAGTAGTTACTCATTACAGGTCCTAAACAGCTCTGAGGAAACATTGTCAAATGGGCAGCAGGAGGATTGTATGATATACAACTTAAAATTATTATCCTCCCAGGACCTGCGTCCACAAATGTGGACATCGGATTTTGGGTTGCCTAGACCAAAACACTAAATTTCGCTCTACAAGGGCCTGATATCCACTTACGAGGACGTCATACTACCACTGTCGTATCGTAATTTAAAGCTATTGTCCTCTTATGTGGATCTCATTTTTCTTCAAAACAAAAATCAGGTTAAAAAAAATCACATAATTCTTTGTTTTTACATTCATCAGGTTGCAATCAGAGAAATTAGAAAAGCTGCCATGAAAGAGTTCAGGTCTCAGGAGGTTAAAGGAAGATAAAGCAACTTGTGATGTGATTGACAAGTTGCTCCTCTATGAGAGTGCAGTGTGTCTCAGTACATTCTCATACACCGGGAACATTTGTTTTCCTTTTGACCTCTTACAGCTATCTGCTGCCCCATCTACTTCCCCCTAAGCCAGCCCTGGACATTCATGGCTTCCGCCAGCAGACCCACAACACCCTCAAACGCCTTTTCAAGATGAGCTTCGTTCCTGCTGGATTTTGGGAGCGTTTCATTGCCAGGATGCTTATAAGCCTCCAAGAAATGGACATGCAGGTAGTTTCTCTTCATTCTCCAATTTTAATTGTGAGTTTTTCACTTTCGTGGCCTAAAATGTTGCATCTATGCAGTCATTTGAAAGCAAAATAAAAAGCACCAGGAGCCGGCACAGCAGGAATTCTGTGATCTACAGCTTTACCGGATCACAACAGAGGAGCCGCTGTAGCACCTTTAGAGTCCGACGCAGCCAGACTATCTACTGGAAGGAAGGACTTCTCGTCACTTTCGATGGAGGTTACCTCAGGTAAGAGCTGGAGCCAGAAGATATGGTCATTCAAATATTCATTAGACAAATAATTAAGATTAGACGTACATGGTGGGAATTTTAAGGGCGTCGACCTTTTGCTGTAGTTTCTGAAATGATTCATTTGTAAACTCGGAAGTTCAAAGACAAATGTTTTATCAAATTTCTCTAACAATTACTGATATTACAGTCATCTCTATTATCATGCTTCTGTGTTATTGTCAATGTTCAGTGTTTTTTTATTATTGTTATTTATAGCTGAGATTGTGTTCATATGTATCACAGTACGTCTGAGTGCTTTTAATAATCAAAGCAAGTGGAAAATAAGACAACACGCTGAAGGGATGTAAACATTTTCTGTTTAAAGAAACTCTGAAATGTGGGCCACTACTTTCATAAACATTGGCCTAAAATGGAGAATGTGCAAAGGACGAATATTCCAGCTTTGATGCTGATTTTGAGCAGTGAGACATGGAAAAGCCAGCGCCTCGTCTTCTCTGCTATTTGAATATCCTTTGAGTTGATGCAGATACTTGTTTATGTCTGTGCAGTGTGGAGTCATCGGATGTTAACTGGAAGAGGAAGAAGAGTGGAGGCATAAAAATTATCTGTCAGTCAGAGACCAGGGATTTCTCTGCTATGGCGTTCATCACAGACCATGTCAACTCTCTGATAGAGCAGTGGTTCCCAGGTCAGTACACTACGTGCTTTTTGCAGTACCCTAGCAGAGCATCAGCTCACAGTATGTGAATCCCCTGTATCAAGCTGTACCTGGTAGCATTGAAAATACCCACTGAAAAAGGTCTGGGAGGTCTGGATTCACTTGGCTCGCTTGGGCACAGCCTGAGGAAATGATATGAATCCGCTTCCCCGTAAGCCCACCACTTGGGAAGGGCAGGGACAGACATTAGGGTTGGGTATATTGTATGCTGGGTGGCAGACAAAGTTGAGGGTGGGGGTATGTTAACCATGCTCTAAGCTAATGGAGAAGGAATCTGAGCTAATATAGGAGGTGGAGCAATGCCACCTGGATATAGTTCAACTTTCTTTCACAGATATAGTATCATAGTAGACTGCTGTGGATCCAGTGTTAGTTGGGATACATCAAAGTGTGCCTGGGTACATGAATGTTATAAAAGGGGTTTAGGTGGAGAATAAATATGCTGTATGAATGTATGTGATGGGTGAATGAGACGTGCTGTACGAGTTCTTTTATTTGCTTTTATCCAGGGGTCTTTAACCTGAAGTCAGTTATGGTAGATGGACTGTTTTTTTAGAGAGCTTTACTACTCTATTTGAGCACTCAGCTTTACACAACTTGGCTCATTCACTCATTCGCACCCACTCATGAAACCTGAGTCTTCTAGTCTACATGTCGCAGTGTCTTTGGGCAAGACAGCAAAGTTGCCTTTGATGCATACATCGGGGTGTCAATTATTTTAGTCATCGAGCAGTCTATCAATTATTCCATAGATTAATCAAGTAATTGGATAAGAAACACTTTTGCCTTTTTCCGTCTATCCATCCATTCTCTTCCATTTATCCTTGTCATGGTCGCCGAGGGGCTGGAACCTATCGCAGCTACCATAAGGCAAGAGACCCTGCACAGGTCGCCAGTCTAAAACATAGAGACAGACAACCACTCACTCACATTCATGCAAACTCCACGCAGAAAGTCCCCAGCCAGGTGATGGAATCAAACTCAGGCAACAGTGCTAACTACTGTGCCACCGTGCTCCCCTTTAGTCTTTTTAAAGCGCCATAATAAATATTTAAAAGAGGAATGAGCTCTTCATTGGCTTCCATCTTAGAAACTGCAATGACTGAAATTTTTACTGCATACTACATCTGTTCCCAAAAAATCTTTTATTGTATACACGTGGCAAAATTTGTAATTTTAATTATAATGTTATATTTTCTTAAATATAGGCTTTCTGACATTAATAACAGGCAAGTTTTTGTGCTGCTGAAAACAAGACCTTATGATGGTGTAGATGTTAATGAATATTAATAATGTCCAACCTAATAACTGTCAGTGGCTCAGTTTTACTGGCCCATGTGCATTATTGGCTTTTATATTTTTAAATATTAATGCAATTTCATTGATACAATATTTTATATTAATTCACTTTCGATCTGAAAATCTTACTAAAGCCTTGAAATGAACATGGTCTAGTACAGGGGTCACCAACACGGTGCCCGCGGGCACCAGGTCGCCCGCAAGGACCACATGAGTCGCCCGCGGGCCTGTTCTAAAAATAGCTCACCATAACAACTTACCAGTAAGCTGCATCTATTTTTATTTTTTCTTGCTATTTTTTTTAATCACAATTGCATTGGCGTTAATTTGTTAGAGATAATATATAAAAAAAATGTTTATTATTAAATATTAGATCATGATCTAATATTTATAGTGCTAGCTGGTCTCCACGGAAACAGTTGCCATGAAGACCAGCAAAGGCAAAGGGGAGGAGATGAGGAAAACATGGCGGAAAAAAGGAAGAAAACATATAATTTTCACAGTGAATGGGAGGAAGAGTTCTTTTTTACCACTGTGAAAGATTCATGCGTGTGTCTGATTTGCGGGGCAACTGTGGCAACGGCAAAGCGGCACAACGTGGAGAGACATTTCCGAACGTGTCACACAAGCTACCATGCTAACTACCCAAAGGGCAGCACACTGCGAGCGGAAAAGGCCCGCGAATTAAAGGCAGGTTTGAGCAAACAGCAGTCTTTTTTCACGAGACCGGTGAAAAACTCTCAAAAAGCAACCGAAGCCTCATTTAGAGCTACACATTTCATGATTAAGAAAAAGAAGGCATTTTTAGACGGGGAGTATTTCAAAGAAGCAATCATGATAATTGCAAAAACTGTGCTGAAAGAGGAGAAATATGGAAACGATGTAATCTCCACTCTCTCTGATGTCCAGCTGGGGGCAACTACAATTGTTAGAAGAGTGTCGGCTATGTCCGGGAACTTGGCCGATCAGTTGGATCAGGATCTGGCAAAGTGCAGGTGGTTTAGCATCCAGTGTGACGAGTCCGTCGACAGCAGCAGCACAGCTGATGGTCTTTATCCGGATGGTAAGGCAAAGGTAAGACTGTTGCTGACATGATAAGTGCTTTAAATGGATTTAAAGCCCAGATGAACATTTTCTCTGTGCATTTACAGAGAAAAAAGGTGCTGCACTTTCCCTCTGTGCAGATGGTGCTGAAAGACAATGCTTCTGCATCTGAGACTTTTGACAAAGTTGCAGAAAAGTACACTCAAGTCATAAACCGACT
>NW_024582811.1:469126-470280 GCF_018398535.1 Haplochromis burtoni
TGGTCAAGAGTTTGAGAACAGGTTTTGTGACCTTGATCAGCTTGAGCCATGTGTCTCATTTGTTTCCAATCCTTTCATGAATGTGGACACAACATGCATTGCTGAGCAACTAAGTTCAATGTTCAGCTTGGATGCTGGACAGGTGGAAATCGAAATTGTAACATTGCAAAATGACCTCCACCTCAAAGCCTATCTGGGTGCACCAAACTTTGGGTGCCTTGTTGACACAGAAAAGTACAGTGGTGTGTGCACAGCAGCTATGAAGGTTGCCAGCCTGTTTGGTTCAACCTATCTTTGTGAATCAGCCTTTTCTGACATGAACTTCATCAAGAACAAACACAGAACACGCCTCTCTGATGCACATCTGCAAGACTCACTCAGAGTTGCAGTGTCAAGTTATACCCCAAATTACAACACACTGGTGAACAGCATGCAATGCCAGGTTTCCCACTAACAGACAAAGAAAGCCATATTAGATGTTCTCAGTGGCAACATTACAGTGTCATGTCAAAGTTGAATTTAATTATTGAAAAACAAATGTGTTTGTTAAGTGTAACGTGACAATTTGCTTTAAAATGCTGCAGATTTGGTGAAAAGTTCTGTAAAATTTGAAAGTTGATTTTTTGTATGTTACATACATACAAAAATCATGTATGTAACAGTGCATGATTTGTTAAAATTTGTTAGTGGTAAGTGAAAATGTTGTAGAAGTGATCACTTCAAAATGTAAATACTTGCAGAGATATATAGAAATAAAGCGTTGCATATTGATATTTATGTTTCCTACCTTGTTTCCTAATTGCATTCTTTATAATTATGGGGAAAAATAATTAACATAATTAGTGTCCGTACATAGATGAATATCATTAATTATTAATGATAACACATAATTAAGTTAAACTGAGGAAATTTGTTATTTGAGAAGTGTGTGTCAAACTGGTAGCCCTTCACATTAATCGGTACCCAAGAAGTAGCTCTCACTTTCAAAAAGGTTGGTGACCCCTGGTCTAGTACATCTTATGTTCTTCTTAAAACTCAGCCCTGTTTGCTACACATATCGCTTCTATGTCAAATAGGACGGTTGCTGTCAGTATTCAGAAAGCTGTGTAATTTGAACATGGTCCATCTATCCATCCTCATCCGAGGCCGGGTCG
>NW_024582811.1:470896-474403 GCF_018398535.1 Haplochromis burtoni
AAATAGGCGCAGCCAAGTGGCGGAGGGCTTTCGCTTTGGTGGCCTCAGAATCTCATCTCTGATTTTTGCAGATGATGTGGTTCTGTTGGCTTCATCGGGTGAGGGCCTCCAGCTCGCACTGGAACGGTTCGCAGCCGAGTGTGAAGCAGCGGGAATGAGGATCAGCACCTCCAAATCTGAGGCCATGGTTCTCAGCCGGAAAAGGGTGGAGTGCCCACTCCGGGTCGGGGATGAGTTCCTGCCCCAAGTGGAGGAGTTCAAGTATCTCGGGGTCTTGTTCGCGAGTGATGGGAGAAGGGAGCCGGAGATCGACAGACGGATTGGGGCTGCAGCTGCAGTAATGCAGACGCTGCACCGGTCCGTCGTGGTGAAGAGGGAGCTGAGTGTAAAAGCGAAGCTCTCAATTTACCGGTCGATCTACGTCCCTACCCTCACCTATGGCCACGAGCTGTGGGTAGTGACCGAAAGAACGAGATCGCGGATACAAGCGGCAGAAATGAGCTTCCTCCGAAGGGTGGCTGGCCTCTCCCTTAGAGATAGGGTGAGAAGTTCGGCCATCCGGGAGGGGCTCAGAGTAGAGCAGCTGCTGCTCCACATCGAAAGGAGCCAGCTGAGGTGGTTCGGGCATCTGACAAGGATGCCCCCTGGGCGCCTCCTGGGTGAGGTGTTCCAGGCATGTCCCACCGGGAGGAGGCCCCGGGGCAGACCCAGGACACGCTGGAGAGATTATATCTCTCGGCTGGCCTGGGAACGCCTTGGTATTCCCCCGGATAAGCTGGAGGAGGTGGCTGGGGAGAGGGAGGTCTGGACCTCTTTGCTTAGGCTGCTGCCCCCGACACCAGGGGCTCTGCCACCAAGGAGTTGTTTAACTGCCTCAGTGACCTCGCCCCCGGAAATTGGCGGGTCATTCCCCTCATCCCTCGGACTTTGAACATGGTATCAGATTAATTTAACAGTTCATCTGCATGTTTTAATCCAACTTCTGGAGGCTTACGGCAGACCTTTCACTATGTAAAACAAGCAGCGATGATGGAGCAGCTACAAAGTTTGCTTTCTTCACGTCAGTGAATGAGTAACGCTCGCTTTTTCCCTGTAACGTTTTTAGTGGTGAGCACAAGAACAGCGTTGCTTTTTTGGATGCTTGAAACATGTTTTCTTTATCTCAACGGGAGCTCACCATCTCAGTAACAGGTTCGCCTCTTTGCTCTTTGTCAGAACAGAGTGTTTGTGCCGCAGACTCCAGCTCCTCGTCAAACTGTGTGTGCCATGCTGATTGTCACTGGTTCTGCTGTGTTTTTTTTTTTTTCTTTCAAACTGGGAACTGCGTGGGCTTCATGTTGTCAAACTTTTCATTCATAGACTGATCCTGAATACGTTTGTACATATGTACGTAATACGTTATCGCAAATGAAGATGAAAGGCTCGCATCTGCATGGTTTAACACATCGGTGTGCTACAGAGCCTTGTCTCAAGAATTTTTTGTAATCGAATTATTCAAATTACTTGTGTCAGTGCAGCCCCTTAAAGAGTAAAAGTGTTTTGTGAATCCATGTGTGAATGGATGAAAGTGCTTTCAGTACTCTGTGTTGTACATCAACTCTGATTTTCAGCCCTCTGCTACATCTGTACATAAAGTGAACATACTTTTTTTTTACTTTCTTCTAGCTTTGACTGGCAGTGAAAGTGATGGGAGTCTTCTTGTAGAGCAGTATGCCCCTTGTTCTCTCTGTGCCTCCCTGGGCCAAAAGAATCAGGTTGAGTTCCCAGCCAATGAACACAGCAAGGATGGAGATGGTGTAAAATGTGAAGACGACAAAGGAAGAGAAGCAGGGGTCTATTATTTTAACATGGAGGACTGCGTACTGGCTGCAGTGGAGAAGGAACACATCGTGTGTCCTCTGCATCCCGATCAGCCAGTTCCTCTTCAAGAGCTGGTCCCAGAACTCTTCATGACTGACTTCCCTGCACGGTAAACTCTAAAATTTCATAGATTGTTTAGACTGAAACATATGAAATCTTACTCTGCTGGTTAATTGTGAGCTTGACTTTAAAGTTTCTCATCATTTAATTTCAAAGAAAAACATAGGCGTAAGGCAAGATAGCAGGACAGAAATCAAGGTCCGAGGGTAAAAGCCCTTCTTTAAGAAACTCTTAACTTTGTTATGTTGTATGGTTAATATGTACACATAATAAATTATCATTTGCTTCTTTTTTTCTGGATGCCTTGTGAGCCAGACGTTTGATAGTAGTTTTGCATTATATAGTGTAGAATTCAAACCATATTTTGCTGGAGACACTAGAGAAAAACAACAAGAAAGTTGATTTTATTATTTTCTAAGTTATAATTAGAATGCCACCTAAAAACTCCAGCATTTGAATGGAAATAGCATTTTCTTCATTTTTGTGATTATAAAGTGCTTGTAGTAAAATGTTCTACATGCTTTATTTTGTATTATAGTGAAATATGACTATACACCATTCAGAAATTGTCACTAGTTGCCTTTTGCTATATGAAGTCGTTTTATTATTACACTAATTGCCAAAAGTATTCACTCACCCACCCAAATCATTGAATTTAGGTGTTCCAAAATGTTCAACCTGAAGTGCAAGTGGGTTCTGCAGCAGGAAACGAACCACAACACACCAACACACTACCTCTAAATAGCTTAAGAAAAACAAAATGAACACTTTGGAGTGTCCTTGTCAAAGTCCTGACCTGAGTCTGATTGAGATGCTGTAGTATGACCTTCATGCTTAAAAAACCCGTCAGTTTATCGCAAATGCTTGATTGGAGTTGTTTGTTCTAAGAGTGGCCCAACAAGTTATTAGGTTTAGGGGGCAATCATTTTTTCACACAGGGCATATAGGTTTTTCTGCATGCAACATTGAAGCAGCTCAGAGCCTAAGAATTTCACTCATGTGCCATTGTTACTTATATATGACAAATAAACGAACAGGGTAACAGCTAGTGGTGCAAGCAGTGGGATTGTCTGGAAAGACTAGGCTTGTCATCACTGGAAACTATCTCAATGCAGAGAGCTATCGAGATGAGATTTTGGAATACGTGGCAATCCTATGGCACCACAGTCTGGAATCAAACTCCATCTTCCACAATGACAGCGTTCAACCAAGCAGAGCAAGTTTTATTAGAGACTACTACCAGAATTTGGGAGTGGAAAGGATGGAATGGCCTGCCTGCAGACATGACCTCAACCCCATTTAAAACTTGTAGGATCAGCCTGGGTGTGCTTGCTGTTCATACAGAGTGACCAACAACACCACACTGGCTGACTTGTGACAAATGCTGGTTGAATAATGGGATACCAGGTTGCTGTGGCCGTGTGGTTTTTCCATGTGCTACTGAGGCGCCTGTTTGAGGCGCCTGCCCTCCCTGGGGCCAGCTCCCCCACTGACCCCAGTAAGCACCCCCATACTCCGCAACCCGCCAGGGAAAGGGGGCCCAGGCCCATCCGGACCGGGGCCCAGTTCAGCAGCGCCGCCCGGCCC
>NW_024582812.1:0-5860 GCF_018398535.1 Haplochromis burtoni
ACAGATGTTGTTAGTTATATGACAATTGATTAGTATATTTGGTAATACTGAAGCTTGAAAAACCTTTGTTAAATTCTACGCTACCATTTGCTTTTTCTCCGCCAAAATCTCCGGCGTCTGACGTCACCTACAACATGGGTCGCTTACCTTGTCCGTCCCGTTCTTTCTAATGTTAAGCAGGGAGGAACTCATTTGGTAGAAAGCAAGATCTACGGAGGCCTATAAAAATTTATCTTACACTTGACTTATTACCCCAGTAAACATTTCCGTAATGTGTTTATGGTCTTAGTTACTAGCTCCAGCTCTTATTTAATACATCATAATGTTAATTGTTAAATGTTAGCTAAGCTGACAGTAGTCACCCTCATCCTCTTGTACAAGCACGGCCCAGTTTTATCCATCCATAGCCCACTGTTATTCTATTCGATTATTCCAGACTCCAAAAGAAAAGGGAAATCTGATAAACATCAAGCACACTTACATTTAGCTAAAAATCTATTGAAGAGTCTCAAATATGCGAGCCTTGATATTTAATGGTCACACATACTTCATTCAAATGACAAAACTCATTTAAAAGTTGTACTTTATATTTACTTCCTCTCTTAATGATCGTCTCTTTCTTCTTCTCTTCATTTGCCTCTGAATCCACCTGAAGTCTTGTCTTCTGTTGCACTCAGTTACTGTCAGCAGATTAGTCTGGATAGCTGAAAATGAGCCATCTATAATGTACATGTAAGTTAACATTAGGCCAGCTAACTCAAAGCTTGAGTGTATAAAAATCCCACTTTTCCTTTGATAAATTGGTTCATTACATTCTCACATCATATAGGAGTTTTTTTTTTTCTAATTGTTCAAGTCTGACAATGTTTGATCCACTTCAAAGAAAGCTTTAGTAAGACTGACGAACACCGGCAAAAAAAGCAGTGCTTTCTGACATAAACGTTCAGGATATTCTTAACAATTCACTTCAAAATCACAGTCATAGGTCAGACATGAGCTCGATTTACTCATTGACCCCTATCAGACTCCTTTCACAAAGTTTTACAGCCTCCCCAAGAGCGAATACACATGGACGCTTCAAACCAGGCATGGTGACAGCTAAGGTAAGCAGTGACCTTATAGGGCATTCTTACTACTGGCCAGAACATTTGAGGTAAAAATAAATAAACAATAATTAATAAATAATAACTGACACGTCTGGGTATTTTTCCTCATCCATTTCTAAGTATTGCCATTATTCAAATACATTAGAATACAGTGTGCAAACGTGTTAATTAGGGCTCTCATTAATTGGTCCCTTTAGGCAGGCAGCTAAATTACTGCAGATTTTTGCTAGACTATTTTGAGGGTATAAACTGTATAATATGACAAGTATAATATGTATATGTATAAGTATAATATGACAATGTGCTCCAAATTTAGATGCTCTAATATAAAACAACAGCAATGGCTTCTTCTCTTTATTTAATTATGATGATAATAGATTCAAATAAAAAACAAACCTCTTGCTTAAATACATTTAGCCAAAAATATGTCACATATCTTAGTCAAATTTAACTGTAAACGTTAGCATTTTAAAAACAGTCGTGCAACGCTATTAACAAACTTGGGGAAAAAAATGACAGGAAGACACATCATGAGACAGATAAGGACAACAAAGCTGCACATTTCATGTCTTTGGAGATATATGGCCAGAGAAGAATAAAAACATAGGCTGAACAAAATAACAATGAAATAATTGACGATTCTCCGGCCTATCCGGCTCCATTGTGCCAGCTGACATTGACAGAAGCCCCAAGCCTTCCTATAAGAGGAGCTTCTAATACCTTGCAGCCGGCTGATGACTGTGCCCTTTCTTCCCCTTTTCCCCATTGTGTCCAATCCACAGATTCGATTTACAGGCCTTTAAAAATGATTCAAACTTTTATTGCACTGCTCAGTGAACACAACACCACTAAAATGAAATATAGGAGGAACGAGGCAGACATATTTTATTTGAAAGTTTTACTTGCTTCTAATGTCACAGCTGGTACGCAGCGTGAGGCTGGACTTTCATTGTTTCAGTTTTTAAGCTTGTTTCTGCTCGAGCTATTTAAATACACTTTGCTATTTTAGAAAGGAAATGGGCAGCCTGACTTTTAAAGGACACTGGGAAATGTTGATGGTCGTGTGAAGTTCACAGCGTTCTTTCGTCATTTCACCAGTTGCCTAGAAAAAATGAACTAAAAAAAAGAAAAAAGAAAAAAGGCCAGCCACTTTTGCTCAGCAGGAAAAAGACTGAGGCGAGATATAGATTCATTGTAGACAAGATGCCAATAATATTCAGTTATGATGGATTTACTTGAGACAAACAGTTGTGGTCAGATGTTTACATATGCTCATGAGCATGAGTATCATGCTAATTTTAGGTTTTTAATTCTTTATTTGAGCGATTGTTTTTCCAGAGTGAAATGATCGTACAGTGCACATCATTAATGACTGTAAAAAACAAGAACTGGGTGCTCAAGTTTAAAGTTTTATTCTGGATTTTCTCTAATCCACAAACACTAAGTATACTCCACAAATTTTTAGTAAGCTTGAGGTTACGGACTTGGGAAGGCTATTCCAGAAGCTTAATGTCAGTTGCTTTATCCATCCCCAAACCAGTTTTAATGTGTGTTTGGGATCATTGTCTTGTTGGAACACCCATTGGTGTCCAAATTTTAACCATCTAGCTTTTTATTCGAGGTGAACTTCCTTTTTAATTATTCTATCCACTTAACAGCTTAACAGCTTAACAGCCCAGTTGGTTCAGTGTTCTTAGGTTTGAAAGCCTCCAAGCATACCTCTTGTCCCTGTGCCAAATAACTCAGTCTGGGTTGTTCTTTAAGAGCCTGACCTGCCCTGTAATGTGGGAGTGACAGCCTGGGTCCCCTGTAATGTGGGAGTGACAGCCTGGGTCTTCTTCCAGACATTGGTGGTGACATGAAAGCATAAATTGTAGATACATCTGCGTGTTTTAATTGATGATCTCGGAGTCTACAGCTGTTCAGAAACTGAGACCTTCCCAACTTCTGTAAATCTACAATTCTTCTTCTTAGCTCTTCTCTGAGTCCCTTTTACTTTCCCATTGCTCTCAGTATTGGCCAACCCACTGAGTGATATTAAACGATCTTTTTTATGTTGGGAAAGAGAAATTACCAGTTGTGGGCAATCATTATCATTAATGAGAAGTTAATGGGTCTTGGCCTTGTCAAGTTAAAAGACAATATTCAACCCTTTTAAAAGATTTAAGTAAGTTTATGTATATTTTTGAACCTATATGTATACTTTGACCCTGTGTGGATTAGAGAGAATTAATTCAAACTTTTCCACATAAGTCTTGTTTTTTTTAATTCGTTAAAGATGTATACTGTATAATCATTTCACCCTTGAAAAAGTTCAAAGAAATCATCAAAACAATAAAGTTACCATGATATTCATGCCTACGATGAGTGTATGTAAACTTCTGATCAAAGCTGTATATTAAGATAGTTATTTAGTATAAATATACACAAATGATCTTAATAGCAGTAGATGGTACCTGACCTTGCTCAGGGCCACTTCGTTATTTGTACACTATAGCTGATTAGTAATGCATAAATGTACAGGGAGAGGTGTGAGTTGCTTGTTAAACCGGGAGTGAGCAGTAAATACTTTTCTGCACCTTTCGATGTAGCATTGCAGTGAACTCATTGATCTGCCCACTTGGGAAATCATCTCGATTTGAAAATGTCACCAGTGAATTTCCACATGTTAAAATGGGCAGGGAAACCGAGTGGTAGGAGAAGAGGACAGCCTTGAGAGGATTGTCAGCACGGATTTCATGGATTAGTGTTTGGGGGCAGTGGTGTGGAGTGGTTGAGGCTGTTTGTGGCCATGGGAAGGTAATTAATTAAAATCGCTGGTAACGCACCCTGCTCAGTCTCATAATGTTTTATGCAATGTATCTGAACGGAGCATGTCCAGAAACCCATTACATTACACCGGCACGGTGAGAGCAGAAGGCTCTTCTCTTTGCATCTCGATTACTCTTATCGCTCGCGCTTGTTCTAAAAACTCTGGACCAATTGTCTTAAGAGCCTCCAACCTCCACCACTTAAGATTCATCCCATTAAAGTCCAGAGCAGTCAATTTACCAGCATGCTTTAACAGATGAGTCAGGAGGCAGGTCTTAGCAGGAGACTGGAGCTGATTATGCCCTTGTTCTGTTCATTTGCAAAGACCCTCGTTAATTGACTCCTGAGCAGCGATCCATTGGACACACACTATCTGCTGCCAACCTTTTGCTGACCCCACTCAGAGCAGAAAACAAAAGAGCAGCACTTGTTTAAACAAACTGCTTGTTTTTGTCTGTGTGTATGAAACAGAGACAGGGACAAAGAAGAAGAGAACGAGCCAGCAACATGTATTTATCTGCTGCTTGGAGAGGGCGCAAGGCGAGTAAAGGGAGGATGAGAACAGCAGCAAAAAGTACAAGAGTGAGAGTGGCGATTGATGTTAGCTGGAAAATGTGCTTAATACAAGTCAGCACTGATTCATAGCTCTATAAAAGAAAGAAATATGCAATGAGCATGTCTCCAGGCTTGTCAGTCGTAGAATCAGGTGCACGAGTGACAAAGACAGAAGCTGCAACACTCATCTGTGTGAAAGCACTGGTGTAGTGGGAAAGGGTTAACCCACGATAACCCCGGCTCTGTTTATGTTTGCAATGACTTTAAACAGTTTACTGCATAAATGAACCGAAGAAGAATTCAATGGGACTAACTGATGACTCACTGATTTGACTGTTTGGTAAGTGTGAGACTGTGTCGTCAGTGCTATGAAGAAGCACTTGTAAAGATCAGGTTGCTCAGTGATGCACAATCTATGACACATAGGCAACATACTTCTGTTTTAACACTTTCTGATGAATAAGTGTAAAATAAGTACACTGATAAAATATGTTTTCCTGAGCTTAACTTGTCATTTTGGACGTGAATGCAGGATCTAGAGACTCCTCAGCGAAAATTTAGAAACCACCAGTTATGATATATGATATATAAGTATGTAGTTCTCAATACAAAAAAGAAAAAGGTGCTTATGTTTGATGTTTTTCTTCTTTCTATCCGAATGACGTGCAAATGACTGAAGAACCTTTGTAGTACAAGTACTGAAATAATTGTGGCTGTAATGTGATTATTTGATTTAGTACAGTAACACGCTACTTTGTATTACCACAGCCACCTATAGTTTGCTTGGAAGACATTGACTTATCTGCAAACGCTTGCTAACTATTCTCCAAGTGATAGTGACACAGTGAATAAACCTGCAATACATTAAATGTACACAAGATAAACTATGTCTGCAGTGTGTGAAAAAAAATGCATACACCCTCTCTGACAAAAACACTTGCAGGGTGAGCATTTTGTGCATTATGTGATGAAATGGAGCATGGAAGGGCTGATGTCGGACATTTACTTACTGTCGCCAGGTTTGTTTACTGGTGCAGTGAAGTGCAGCCCTGACGCTCTCTCTGACTTCACGACACACAATTTGTATCATTATGTTCTCAACAACCCCTCAAATTATACACAGCAAGATCTCAAGGCCTATAGAAGTTTGCATGCTTGTCAGCATTTTGTGTCACAAAGCTTAACAAACTTCAGGCAGTGGACAGCTCTTGAGCAATGTGTGCACAATCTCACATGAAAAACTTGAATAAAACTACCACTAATACTATTACTAATAATAATAACTTAGATTTATTAAGAGCCGACTATGGTAACACGAGGTAACACAAGGCTTTACACACACACACACACACACACACACACACACACACACACACACACACACACAC
>NW_024582812.1:5880-22764 GCF_018398535.1 Haplochromis burtoni
CACACACACACACACACACACACACACACACACACGGAGGAAAAGAGTCAAAGGCCAAAGGCTTCTAGTCAATAGGTGACATTTTGACTGCTTTTTGAAAGATTTCCTTGCTGGGGCATTGCAGAGCTCAGAGGGGAGTTTTTTTGCCTCTGGGTCTTGAAAAGTGAAGCAAGGAAAAAGTGCCTTAAATCTGAATTCCAATGGTGAGCAGGGTGAATCCTTTGGTTGCAAAAAGAAGTCCATTTGTAGTATTCGTATATAAAGATATACAGTAAGTATATGTAAAATGACCCCTGCTTTTTTCTTTGTTTTTGACTTTGTTAAACACTAATTAACTAATTAATTTATAGTCCTAAAGCTTCAATCGAATTCAAGTTTATTTATACAGCACCAAATAACAACAACCGTTGCCTCAAGGTGCTTTATACTGTAAGGTAGAGGCACGATCTGATCTCCTCGTGTTGGTGTTGTTCCCAGATCATCATACTAAATGTTGTTCCAGGATCAACATTGCAAGTGACCAATCAGAATCTTGTGACGTCATACTTTTGTGACTTCGGGGAAAACCACCGTAAAACAAAAAAATGTACTTAAGCTGCGAGAAACCACCTCTGTCCGCTGATCAACGGACCCTGACCCTAACCCTTTAATAAACGGTAAGCAGAATTGATATTGTCCTTGCAACATTGGAATCTCATAAATGCAGGAATGGCTTGGCGTGCAAAAGAATAACGTCACAACAATGTGATTGGTCACTTGCAATGTTAAACCTGGAACAACATTTTCATGATGATCTGGGAAGAACACCAACACGACGATATCAGATCATCCTAAGGGGCAGAGACCCTACAATAATACAATAATACAGGGAAAACCCCAACTATCAGACCCCATATGAGTAACTGCTTTGGCAACAGCGGGAAGGGAAAACTCCCTTCAACAGGAAGAAACCTCCGGCAGAACCAGGCTCAAGTATGGGCGGCCATCTGCCATGACTGGTGGGGGGTGAGGGGAGGAAGACAAGAAAAAAGACCCGCTGTCTAAGAGAGCCAGAGAATAACAATAACTAAGACACTTATATTTAATAGAATTACTTTTGTTCACCAAATGAAAGTCACATTTAGAGAAAATGGATGATAATACATGATTTAGAATGAAACTATCCTTCGACTGATAAGCTGCTAATGTAAGCATGTGCCTACAAACCAGTGGGTTAACTCAACTATATACTTTTTATACAGTGTATGCTTATATCTATGCTTAAAATATATATCAACTAAGAAGAAGACTCGAAGACTCTAGAGCAATCATGGTCTACTTGTTTGGTCTATAGATTCTTAGTAACTGATGATGCCATTCTGATCACTGGAGAAATGCACTTCAGCACATCAGTCGGTGAAATCATCATCATCATCATTTTTCAAACAACCCTGTGCTCTGTCCTGATTGTAAATGTCTTCATTTCAGGGGTATGCTCAGTCGGTTGCCTGCCCAGACTCTAATATTCAGCTTAGTAGAAAAACTACATCTGCACAGCACATAAGGTTAAAGCTCAGCAGCCTATTATTAAAAACTGAGCTATATTATGACTGTTTCTGTGGCTTTCATGGTCTTTTAATAAGCTTTTAATGAGAAGGTAATGTACTGTGGCTGAACTGACAATGGCACTCTCAGTCACCATGTGAGAAGAGCCCCACTGCTAAAAACTACTGATTAGTTCAGTGATGATAGTGACAAAGGTAGTTTGATTTAAAGAGTCTTATTAAAGTTAAAGGTGACTTTGTTTTAATAGATTTAGCAGTGAAGGCGGTGACGTCTTCATCAGGAAGACTGTCTCTCAATCCCGTCAGCAGGAAAACGTTACTTCTTGGTAGTTCTGCTGCTGACTACCTGCCTGTCATGTGCTGTGGTCTTCACTATTGCTTTCGCTCTGAAATCGTCTCATACAGCACTGACAGCGTTATGTGTGTTTGAGTTTTCAGAGGCAGATCTCAACACCTGCCATAAAATCCTGCCAGAGGTCAAAGGTGACAGTTGAGCTTGTGACAGGTGAAGCAGGCACTTGTCAACAGCTGTGCCACAGACGCCGAAGTAACCGTGGCAGGCCGGCACGAACATGTCAACTCTGGAAGCTCCGAGACCCACCGTTCCTGCTCTTTCATTACTCTGTGATGGATATGCCAGCTGGAGAATGTGCAACACAGCAGCCAAACAAAAACACAACACATCTTGTAGAGTGGTACTGGAATCAATGCAGCTATGCTGAGTCCAAACATTTTCCACCACTTTTGTTTTTTTTAAACATAAAGCATAAATCTGCACTCAGTGACTCTGCTTAGTGACTCTCAGTTTTCGAAGCGGGGCATTGGATTTCACTCATAAATGTTTTAAAATCTAGCAATATTTATGTTCATCCATTTTTATGGCTAATCTATAGTAGAACCATTAGGCATGCATTAGTGAGTGAAGTATATCTGACCTAATCCTGGTCCTCACTGAGAAGTCAATAGCCTGCATTAAGCCTGCCTAAATAAAAACTATGGCCTGGCAATGTTTTTGAACCAGTCACTTGAGCACCACTTTCAGGACCCTCTCTCTCTCTCTACCTTCTGGTAATTAGGACATTAATAACTCGAACATGATCCCTCTGTGACTATTTTAAACTTCAGGGACACAAACGAAGAGGCGGGCGAGGCGAGGCGAGGTGGGGCAAGAGACATTGGAAACAAACGTATTGCTGTGCAGCAAAAATGACTGTGCCCATATAGCCAGTCCCTTCCACAGTAGTCCCAGGAGGAACCAACTAACCACATCTCTTTCTCATGATCTTTATATGGCGACTGTATGACATTAAACAGTATTTCAGCTACACTCCTGCTGGACTCCTAAAATACCCAGAAAACACTTATCAAATTTGTGTTTAGATAATTACATCAAAGCAAGGAGCCAATGTATAAAAACTGGATTAGCGGCGCCATGGCAGCTTTTATGAAAACAGCCTAATAGGCAATTTGGCATCCTGAGTGCACTTCTAAGGTACAAACTAAAATATGAATACAATTGTTTTCAAATGCCACAGTGTCCCTTTTTAGTACTTACGTCTGAGTCACTCACAACTGCAGAATATCACAAAAGGTCCACTGAAAGCACTCACACACAAAGGAAGAAATCTTCTCTATTAGCGTCTGATTTCCACTCGAGAGAATAAAGAGAAGTCTGTCGGCATGGTTCCATCATCTCTGCTTTGACAACCGAGCTGTAACAAAACCAAGCTTGCTGTAATATTGTAGCTTTAGGCGTGTGTGCTGTATTTGCGAGATAAATGGTGACACGTGGACGACACTCCGCAACACTCCACCTCCTTTGTCACCTAGTCAAACTCTGAGGCTGCCCTGGATCTGCTGTCTGGCTGAGGTGAATGGAGACACGAGCAGCGGGACAGCTGTCAGGAACTGTTCCCAGCAGCCCTCGGCCATTGTGGCTTATCACACCCTCAAGTGCTGTATATCTCCGCTGCTTTCATCATGCCCCGAGACTACCGAGAAGCACAAAGAAGAACCTTCAGCAAAACGCTTGTTTCGGTTCAACTAAAAATCTCTTGCATGGCCATCTCCCAAGAATATGCACCATCTAGGTTTCAGTTATGCCAGCACTGTCGAACCGGGCTAATGAGAAGAGACACATAAACTGCTTAAAATGCAAATATGCTTTGCATTTTCTGCAGGGTATTTAAATAGTTTCTCCCAGTGCTTTTAAGTGGTTTGAAATGTCATACGTCCGCAATTTGAATCCAATTTATAGACACATTGAACCTTCAAAATCGCATGCAAATGGGATCAGTTGTGCACAGGTTAAGTGAGCAATTTAGGCAGGGGGTAAGAACTTTATGGCTTACAAACAGCAAATGGATGGCTGGGCGAGGCCTGCCTCTCTCTCTCTTGTCCCTCAATAACTCAACCCTGACATGAATATAAATGGAGACCGGTGAAGAGCAGGGACTGGGTGTCAGTGAATGGCTTTCTGCTCGGCCTCCGACAGCAGCGCACCCCTAATGGGTTCAGCCTGACTGGATTCAATCATGTCCCCTGATACCCTCTGAAGAGGATGCAAATTGTCAATCAGTCCTCTCTCTCCCATCCGCGCTTGACCATCTTTCGCTGCTGTCTTCACCTCGTTCCCCATGATCATCTTGCCATCATTCACCTTGCTCCCACTCCCCAATTCATCTTCTCACGGCATTTTACATATTATCTCCACTTCCTGCTTCTCTGTTATCCCTGTTTTGATCTGCCCCTACACGCTGCCATTAACGTCGTTCGTTTTCAGAAAAGGAGCGAAGAAGGTCATCTCCAAACAACTTCTGAATAACTGCGGTGCATTAATGCCTGTGGCATTTTAATTATTAAAAAAAAAGGGAAACACATCCTTCCTCTAATAATGGGAAGATAAACACAAGATTTTACTGTACATGGATGTTTCCATTTAAGAGAGTAACTAAAAGGTCCACTGACTCAATAAACAATAGGCAGCTAAACACAAGTAAAAAAACAAAAACATAATTATGTTCTTTTTAATCCAACCGTTTTAGGCAAACAGCACCAGCTCAAAGGATATGACATGTTTTGATTTGTAAAGGTTAATGTATTTCTTGGATTGGCTCATAATGCAGTTGTATTTCTTTTAGATTTGTGTAAAAGCAATCAGACTGTGAACACTGGTGGTGGTGGTGGAGGAGGGGGGCAGCCACATTGGGAAAATTCAAACAAATTTCCACAGTGGATCACAACTTCATCCACCCTGTGGGGTACAGGTGTGCTGAGGTCTCTTCAGAGTGGAAGGATTTCATCATGTGTGTCAATAGCAAGCAACAAGATCTAAAGGGATACACATGCTGGGGTGTCCTCGCAATCTCACTGATGTATACCTCGTATCTAAACACAGCTGGGTACCAGCAGGTGCCTTTATTTCCATCATATCTAATGAACACCATGTATAATCCCTCAGGACCCTTGTGGGATGTCCTCATGGCATCCAAGGTTGTTGAAGAACCATCAACATTTCTAACAACCAAACACCACTGACTGCTGATCAGTCAGCAGTCAGTTATTTAAAAACCCAAAATTGTATTCGTGCTTCCTCCTTAAAGGTGTGATTAATCAAAGTCAGAGCATTTTAAAAACGGATCCCGATTGTCTGTTGTTAATAAGACGTTTCCATTAACTGATCAAACTGACTAAATGCGGGTGTTTGTCTAAAGTTTTGACTCTCGTGAAACCAAACTGAAACATGTTTTCTCCTTGATTGTGATTGATTGCAGCATATCACACATGTGTTTGTAGTCACCTTACTATATTGTTGCCAATTACTGACTTGCTTTTCTACTGTCACTTTCTTTGAAAGGACACAGACAAATGGGAAGAGACTTGTCGCTCTGGAAATATCTGCAGCCTGTTCCAGCTGAGACAGAGAACATCAATGTAAAAAAAAAAAAGCAATGAAAATGAAATCTGAAAGTCAAAAACTAACTCTGTCCTCTAGGTGAAAGCCTTGTGACTACATGTGACATGTCAGCATGGGGATCAGTGCTTCATAATACTAAATACATAAGTGCCTGATGAAACTATTTTCAGTTTTACTTTATTCTGTTCTATTAATAGTCTGATGGCTTGACAAGTCTTATTAAAATGCATTGCCAGTGCACAATAAACAGTGTAAAAACAACGACTTTCATCCGAGGTGCAAATGATTGACAGATTTTTTTAATCAAGGGTGGGCTGATGAAAGCTCAACTGCTGAGCTCAGTTTCTATAATTTCATAGCTGAGAACGTCAGAAGCTTTCACCACTTTTCTGCCACTTAAAACAAATTCGAAACAGAGCGAGACGCCGCTGACATGATCTAGGGCCGCGGTGATGCACTGCAATTAGCTATGATGAATTGTAAGGCTCTTAGATACTCTGTAAATAATTGATTTTAAAGAGAAACATCAGATGTAGGCATTCCAAAACTACAAGCATCAGTGTCAGCAGGTGATGTATGGAAACCCAGTTAAGAGCCCATTTCCCTCCCATTCCACCGGGAGGGGAGAAGCTGCAGTAAATAACCGCTACATTGCCAGAGGGAGAAATGGAGAGAGTAGAGAGGAGAAAATCCCCTGTACTCGCACAACCTTTCTTTCTCTTTCAGCTTCCTGCTTACAATACTTCATGCATTCATTCTCCCCCGCTTCCTTCTTCTGCCCCCCTCATCTCTCCTCTGTGCGTCTCAATCTCCTTTACTTTCTTGCCCTCTCAGTCCTGTTTCTTTTATTCCTGCGTGCCTGGTGGATGATTGCTGAAAGGAAGGTGGAATTGGATGCCTCCCTCAAAGAGCTTTCCTTTGAGACTTGTAGGAGATTTTGTTTTGTTGGAGTAAGTTGTTACAGCTCACTGGCTCACCATCATCCAAAACATCAACTGTCAGTCACGGCCAGCTACGGTCCTCGGAATACAAAGAGTTGGCAACAAGAGCATATTTTTTTGTAATCATTTTCTATATAAACTTGTGATATAACATGTTAATTTCCTTTTGACACGTTACAGAGGATTTTCACTCCAACATATCCAGTGTTCTGATTTAAGCAATGAGAAAATGTGCTTCTATAATTCTTCTCCAGGTTATACTCACTTTTTCAATTAAATAGCAGTCATTATCTAGATCTGGTGAGTCAGTCGCTAAATGTGTGTTCTATAACAATGCTTTCAAATACGGCTGAGTCATCCTCAGTATTTTTTCAATGAAGGGCTGGAAGTTCCTTTCCAGCTCCTGTGAATCACATTGGAAAATGCAGTTCTTTGTGGGTGGAACTCGGGATGTTTGGCATTCAGTGGCTCTCCTCGGGCTTCTCTGCCACATTTGATAGATCATAATTGTCAGCAGAGGGAAAATGTTGAACAGCCTTGTCTCACAGTTGATGAAAAAGGTCACTTCAGTTCCTCCATATTACCCTGACCTACTGAGTCACCAGCACAGACGGTGGCAGCTGCAGTTTCTGACAACTCAGTTGCCGATCCGTCACTTTGGCCCCCTGTGTCTCCACAGCCAAGCAACAGAGGGTTTAATCCCTTCCCACAGGTTGAAACCATCTCCCCTCTTATCTTCCTCTCTTTCTGCTTCTCTTTGAGTGATGGACAGGCAGCTTGAGCCATTATGGAAGGCAGCCAGACAGGTCAAAGGTGACTGAGCGGAATAATCCATTTATGAAACCCTCCTCTACTGCTGAAGTAAAGCTAGCATACGGAAGGTCAGTGTGTAGGCTCTGTCCCTCCTCAGCATCAGCCAGAGATTGTACTGCTCTATTCACTCTCTTACCTTGAGAAGCACACAGCTGGCTTATCGCCCCGGAATTGGCTGTGCAGCATGAATGCAGGAGAAGAGAGAAGCCAGATGAATGTTTAAATGGGCTTTGAGTGTGAATGCCTTAGCGTTTTTACTCTGTCTGCCTGCAGCTTCTCTCTGTCTTCTGTCTCTTGTTGCTCCCTCTCTCCTCTTCCTCTTAACTCAACCTTTTCTTCCATACCTTCTTCAGCCCTGTATGCAGAGCGTTAAAACACCTTGGTTTTGATCCATGTGTGACCTGGGTGACTGTAACTGAAAGGCTGTGACAGTGTAACGCCTGACCTACATCATCATCCTGATGAATACAGTAAGAAACAGATCAGACCATTAAAGTAATGCTGAACTCATCTAAGATATGTCTCACAACAGTTTTAGCTTTTAAATTTGCACTTATAATTTACGCGTGACATTTTCAAAGTCCTGCCAGATAAAGAGATAAAAATAAGAAGACTGTGCTTCAAAGCTGTTTTATCACTCAGGTTCACAGCCACCAGTCTCGGTGGCCAGGCCACATGTCTGTTGCTGAAATAACAAATTAAAAGTCTTTAGTCCAAATATTTCACTTATTCTTAATGCAGCTGTTCACATAATTTTACTGGGAAAATTTGCAGCATTTATTTATTTTTTTAAACCAAGGTCAGTTTTCCCAGTTGTTCAGATCAGAATAAACAGATCTGACTCGGTTTCTTACTTTTCTATTTTATAAACATCACTGCCACCTCATCATAGCTTGATGTTGACTTCATTTTTTTAAATTCAGTGGATTTAGTGTGCATATACGTTACATGGCAAGCTCAAATCCGGTAAATTCAGAATTTCGCAGAATTTAGCACTCTAGCCTCACAGCATGAAGGTCCTGAGTTCAGTTCCACCATCAGGCCGGGGTCCTTCTGTATGAAGTTTGCATGTTTTCCCCGTGTTTGCGTGGGTTCTCTCTGGGTACTCTGGAGATAGGTTAATTGGAAACTCTGTGTCTATGAGTTAGCCCTGTGATAGACTAGTGACCTGTCCAGGGTGTACCCTGCCTCTCACCCTAAGACAGCTGGGATAGCCTCCCCCCTGCGACCCTGAAAAGGATAAATGGCAGAGAATGGATGGATGGATGAATTGGACAATAAAAACAAGAAGGATGAAGTTATCCTGTAGAACCTGACAGAGTGGTTGTTATCATCTGTTACATTATCATTGGCTGTAGGTGTCCACTGCTACATTCCAGCTATTATCATCCAATGTGATCAGTGATTAAAGAGAGAGCAACATAAATGATGCAGACATATAGCATGTATGAAAAAGTGCATGACACGTAGCAAAACCAATAAATGAAATAATTCTGAATAATTATTATGAACTGAATTGAATCCCCTAATGGCCAATCACAAGCGCCGATGCATACATGGTTATACTGTAACGTAAAACCGGTGTTATTATTTGTAGGTTTTTCATTGGCTAAACTTTTTATATGGTTAGGATTATATCACCACCTGCTGCTCTCGATGTTGCTTCTTTTCAGCGTTTTCACACTGATTGTGATATTTTGTGGGAATAGCCTAGAATGATTTTATTTGAAACAGTTGCTGAAGCACAACTGCAGAGCATGTAGCACTTAAACTCCTCAGTATATCCATACAGTGTATAGAAGTGTGGTGATTGCTCAATATGAATCATTCTCCCTGATAAATAAAAAAATGTCAGTCTTGTATTTTTTAATCATGTTACCATGTAATCTAAAGGTAGGGTGTAACTGATAAAAGTCATGGGTAGTTAAAAAATTAAGACACCTGACATCAGGTTTTTCTTTTTCACTGCTAAATAAAAAACTGGAAGATAAAACCCCCAAACCTAGCTGAAAAATGTAATCAAAGTGTTACTTTTATAGGAAAGCATATTTCGTTCTCTTTTTCACATTAGGTTATTTAACTTTGATGCTCTAATTGTTAATGTTACTGTTATTGCCTGACTTCTCACTGGCTGTATTCAGGCGTTTTGTTTTTTATTCTATTGTTCATATTGAAATTGTATTCAGATGATAGCTCTTGTCACTACACAATCCCAATCTGTGGTGGCAGACAGATTTTCAGTAGATTTGTAGAACTCTGGCAGCTGTCAATTTGAGTAAGCAGTGAGCATTTCTGAAATGTTCCAGTTTTGTTGCAGTTGTTTTGTCTCCTTGTTCTCATCAGCATCACTCTTTTTACTGTGCTTTTTTTTCCCTCCCAGGGAGTCCCCTGCCTCATCAGTTTAATAGTGGTGTATTGAGCAAAGCATTTCCACAGGTGGTCTCCTTGGGCCAAAGCCCAACCCCACCGTCCCTGGTCCAATTACAGCAAGAGGGAGAGGACATTTTTATTGGTCTGCGAGGGGACATTTCCATGGCTGCCGTCGTCTCCAGGAGTAGAGGCACCTAGTGCTCAATTACTCCTCCAGCCTGAAACGGCAAGAGAAGGAAACTATGCCCTGCTGAGACTTGGTGAGTCCCAGTACATTACCAGCCCAGATTTTCTGACCTACTTCAAAACACAAAAAATCCCACAAATTATTTTCACTTCTACCTGTAGTATATGATTAAATATGTGGGGAGTAATATTCCCCAGGAGTTTGACTATAGCAGCACTAACAGAGATTCTTTAAAAAGGAATTTAACTTTAAGTGTGTAGATATGTGTAGCATTTATGGAGATCATTCGATTATGTTGTCTGATGTTATCAGCATTATACAACAGAATACCTATGTAAAAAATGGTGATGAATAAGCCGTAATTATAAACGTATTATTTTTATGAGTGATTTTTTTTCTTTCCTTCTTTCTTTCTTTTTTCTTTCTTTTTTTTACCAATGCCATTACCTTTGATGTAAAAGCCTGCTTTGTCACAGCTTACTACATGCTGTTAGTCACAAATACAGAGTGACAGCCATGAGAATTCCCAAACATCAGGACATGATACATAATCATATATATGTGTGTCTCTGTGTGTGTGGGGAGATGTGGATATAGAAAACAACTCAATGTAAGGAGGGAGCTGGATAACCAAAATTTTAGAAAACCTTACAAGGCATGAAACTAATTGGTGATCAGAGATAAATGATTGCAGTGCCAGCGTAAGGGCAACTGACTATGGATTATTTAGCCAAGGAGCAGCACACCAATACAAAACTGTAGAAGATCTGGGGCAGAGACATAAACAAATCCAAAGCTCAGTGTCAGTTTTACAGAGATAGGTGATCGATCAGTTGACAGGGATGTTTGACACTCCTTTAAAGTCTCAAAGTCAAGTAGAAATAAATTAGACCCTTCATCAGCATTAGATCTTTAGCTAAACAGCACAGAATCCAAATGAGATCATGTTTGATGCATTCTGATCAGTTTTTAAAGTTTTGACATGGACCACCAGGTGGGTGTACTGCAAAGCAACTTCGTACATCATAAACTGAGGCACTGAAGTTACAATGTTACAGTGGCTGAGAGCACAGGGTGGAGCACGGGGTGGTATCGGTGCCACATCTGAGTGATGTGCCAGAGCATTTCCCTTCAACTGTTAACAAAGGCAAGTAGCTGGGCAAGTTCCCTGGCACCTTTTCATCAGCATCAGTGAGGTCTGGTGTCCTGCTTTCACAAGCCTCAAAAGTGGGGTTCATATTGTAGCTCAGCGTGCCTTGGAAGGATAATATTAAAAATGCCCGGCTATAAAAGGAAATTTGACAAATATAGGGATGGAGTGATGTCAGAAGAATGGACTGAAAGCTCAGTAGTAGACAAAATGTTTGGTACTGTAACAAATACAGTGTGGCCAATGAGTCAAGATCCATCTTATTAAGGAAATGTTGAATACTAACTTGTGCATGCCAGTTAGAAGTCATGATGAAAATATTCCAGAACCAGGCCAATAAAAATTACAGGTCTTAACCCTAAACCTTGAATTAGTCTAATCTGCCCATCTGGGCATGTCCAGAAAGCTTTCAGTGTGGCTGCTACTTTAAGATCACTCAATGGAAGTCTCATTGATTACTCCTGTAATTATGTCTCTGCATGCTGGATCTACACTCAAAATGCCATTTCTTCAATTTGATTTTCATTTTAGAAGAAAGAAAAAAAAGAAATATTACTGCACTGTGTCGCTTGCCTGCAAATGATGGCATGCTAGCTATCAGCACGTCAGGAACTCCAGGCTGACAGTCTCAAACCGTGAAGACTGCAAAAACTGGTCTTGATCCTCAGCTGACCTATCGCCTTTAGGTGATGGAAAATTACAACCCTTCCACTGAAAACTTGTATAAGGTCAAATCAAAGCTGGTGAATCAAAAGAGCTCCAACAAGCAAACAGGCCATAATAAGTGGCTTAGGCAAACACAGCTTAAAATAGAAATGAATTGGATAGATGATGGCAATTTACTCCAGAATCACATGTGTTATTATACTCTGCTGTTTATATAACCGCCTCCTAACAACATACAGTTGTATGCATTTGCTACTGAACAGGAGCAGACAATCAATAAAAATAGCTCAGTTTTACAGGATTCAAATGTGTCTAACTGACTTGATTTTGTCTAGTAGTGAAAATGAGAATGTAATTAGGGCCATAACAAGAAAAAACCCAAAACATTCATCTTTGTAGATACGAAATAATTTGCTTGTGAGAACCAGTATTTCTCTTCCTTTCAGAGTTCATGCTGACATTTTAGTGTTTACTCTCACCGGTTCTGCTGACACATGAGAAACAGGATAAACCTAATGCTTCAAAGGCTTATGTTTGGAAAACTGTATATCCACTAACCTTACATTTTACACTTTGTTGTTACAGTAAGGTACCCATGTGAGGAAGTGCACACAAAAGATGCTCTGATAAATGTGAAATAAATTATTACTATATATCAGGTTTATTTCATTAATCATTTTCTTCCCATTACCATCCATCAGTGAGCAAGAGTGCTGCGGCACAGTTCCTCCAAATGAATTTTCCCGCTTGCCTTAATCTCCTTCTTTTTTCCCCCTGTTCTTTTATTTCCCTTCTTTCCTCTGACTCTCTCTGTCACTCTACGATAACTCTGGAGAAAAGGTTTACTAACACGACAACTTTTCACATCAGATGAAGAAATTCTTTGTTTTCCTAGTCTGAAATGATGAAAAGCACAAAGCTCATTTAATAAAGAAAAGCAGAAAGCTTCTGGGGTGGTGGTGGGGGCTTAAATTGGCATTTTGGTACAGCTAGCGGGTGCATATTGAAGCTTGTTGGCTGATCTGAAAGGAAGAATTTTATTAGCTAGAGGGAAAAACATAAAGGCGGGGGAGAAAAAAGAGAATGACAGAATGAAAAAGAAGAGGACTGAGAGAGGAATACTGGCAAACGCTGGTGTTTAACAGGTCTGCCCAGATCCAAACACAGAGTTGGCCAGCGACTGGTCGGTTGTGGTTAGGTCTTGGCATGGGCTGCGGCGACAGCTGTTTGGAAATGATGGAAACCCCTGAGAAGGGAGACAGGAAGGAATGAGACTGCGACAACAATCCAGAATTACTGTGAAATTCTGTTGTCCTGGTCCATTCTTCCAGCACAGCTCAGACTGACACAGAATGAAAAACAGGAGGCAGCGACAAAATAACAACGACAGAGAAATAAAGCTATAAATGGGAGGCTTGTGTTACACAATGCCGAAAAGAAACCCATAATAACTGGATGCCTTCAGTCCTAAGTTCTCCACTGAGGCTTGTTTGTAGGACTTTCATTTCACGCCTTCATCTTAGTCCAATGGGACAGATCATAAAGGCATTAAGTGCTGAGGACAAAATGAAATCCAAGCATGGGTACTATTAATAATTCTTACACGCATGCAAAAAAATAAGCTAATACAAAGATGTACAAATGAGCCTGTTTATTAGTAATCAAGCCACTTTGTGCAAATACGCGTTTACAATGTAGACGCACTAATCATTGTGGTAATTACGCTGCAGTTTCTGCCTAATGCGAATCTGGTCACTTAACATGTGGTGTGCTTTACCCAACAGAGATCCAGATGGCAGCGCCACTATTCATAACTGTCTTCCCGATAGATTATTACAGAACTATGAAAAAACAACAGCAACACATGGCTTGAACTGCATCCACGACATTTTTCAGTCTTAAGACGAGTAATTTTAACAGCTTTTTACCCACTTGCTCCGCACTTTGCACTGCAGGAATAATATCCCCATGTGGCATTTTGTCACACTGTGTGTTTTTTGAATTCAGCCCTTTTCCTGCAGATTTTAACTCTGTGGGGCTGTGTGCATCTGGCTGTCACATCCCACTATGGCGTGTAAAGAACAAGCAGAGGTGATAACACAGCAGCGCAAATAAGTCCAGGATGCCCCGAATCATGGCACCCTGACCAGCAGCTGAAGCAAAAAAAAAAAAAGATAGCCCAAAAATCACAGCCAATCAGAAAGCTGAATTTTTTTTTAGCAACAAAGCTCTCATACAGAGAAATAGATTGTTTCACTGTGCTCGCACATCACAGAACGCAAAGTGTAGGAACACGGATCTGAGAATTATCCAGATAGTCATCATCAAGTTCATCTGTATTACTCCTCCGCAGTAACAACACTCTCTTCACTGTCTGCAAGTTTATTTAGCCCCTCTGAGTATTCTTGTGTGCAGCATACGGTTCACTTGAAATATCACACTATGAGTGAGTCAGTCATGGCAGGTGTGTGGGAGTGGCATATACAGTAAATCTCTGGTTAACATTAGGATGAATTAAAGAGGAACTCATGCTTGTAGAGGAAAATTCAGTATATTGGAGGAAATGGTACTCCACACACTCCATACAAACACACGTGCCACACGTGACCCACACCAACTCACACACATACAAAAAAAGAAGAAGAAGAAGAAGAGAAGAGATGGGTTTCCTTTAAAGGGAACAGATTTATTGTCATGGCTCTTTCCCATTCAATTCGTTTCAGGGGTGGCAAGATGTTTTCTGAAGGGTTCGTGGTTTAAAAGAAGGAAAAAACAAATCCTCGCTGATCACCGGGAAACTAGAGGAAGAGCAAAGCCAGCTCACAACATGTAATATGGTGATTGCAGAGCTGAGATGAGGCACCCTGCCTTCTATTAAAAGTGCTGTGCTCGGAGCATTTCACTTTCACCGATAATTTGCTGGAGGGCGATGACTAAAACAGACGCACACTCCCTCTCTCCAACTCACACTCACAGGCGTGCACGTGGACGCAAACAGATTCAAAGTGAGCTGAAGGCTACACTCGCACGTCTCCCAGTGCTCTGGATGGGAAGCCGGGACGTAAAGAGAGGTGGGTTAATAAAGCATGCCTCATTTGCCGATGAAGTCTTGATGCAGAAGTGGGTAGTCTTGCTTTAAGACGTGTGATCTGACTCTCTCAGCTCTCTCTCGCTCTCTCGCTCTCTCCCTTGCTTTCCAGCTGGGCTACATTGTAATACACACACACATGCACACTCACTCACATTCGCTCTGCCTGTCTGACACAGACTCTCTACTTAGAGCGCTGGAGAGAGGACTGAAGCTCACACTATCAGCACTGCTTCTCAATGGGGGGATGCAGCCAAGAGCAGACAGAGCAGTCATTCCACTGGAGCCTTCCGCTGCACGCGTGAGAAGGAGACGACAAGTGAGGAGGGTAAATTAGCTCCCAGTCAACAGAACATAGGAGTTTTACTGACGGAGAAGAGACACTGAAGGAAGGAGAGCACATCTTCACGAATGTGGCTGAGACAGCAGTGACATGATCAGCCTTCCATCCCTCAAATCCTGGCCAGTTTGTAACAAAGACCCCTGGGTGTTTTGCTTTTGGTGACTCTTTGTGTTGCCAAAGGATTTCAAAAAGAACCTGAGCAGCAGGGGTCCAAAAGGATATATAGAAAGGAAAGAACAGCCTTTTTAGCTTCCTTTTGTGCAGTGTTTGGCTTATCTGTTAGTGGAATTTCAGGCTGAAAACCCTGGCTCCCAAGTATGGATGGATTTAAGACTGAGGAGTGAGTCTGCTGGGCAGGCAGTGATTCTGACTGAACTCCTTTGCTTCTGAACGCAGCGCTCAGGTAAGGGTGTGGGGGGCTTGAATGGAGCACCTTTGGTGTTTGGGGATGGGGTAGGAGGGCTGTTGATTTAATTCCCCACAGTATACTGCCTGCTGAAAAATGCATCTGGTTTATGTAAAGATATGCTGGAGTCCAAGTAGAAAAGCTTTTCTAGCCTCAAGAATACATTTGAACCAAGATGCTAAGTTTCCACCTATGTTTAGAATTAGAATGAATAGTTCCACATAGGGGTAGGTGACCTCCCCAGATAAACAGTACAGGAGTAGCAGGCTAAGCACTAAACAAATACAGTACTTGGAAAGATGTGGGGTATTTACAAGCCAGCGGATAAGGGTGAGTGATTTCCTCCCGGTGTATTGCAATCAGGTAGACAGGTCTATGTGTTAGGGAGTCACTGCTTAAACTTGTCTCCGCAGCATTAAGACGAGCGGGCTCATAAAACCGCCTTACTTTGTTAAATCCACGCTGCACGCAGGTGCATCAGGAGGTTATGCGCCCGCAGGTGTGTCTGCTGCTTCTGCTCCGAACCGCATTTAAAATCTCACGCTAGACTTACCTGTTACGCACAGATGAGCGGCTGCCTCTCTTTTAAGGCGATAAAACTGTGAGAGCCAAACCGGCTCTTGTGAATTCTTTTGTTTCCCGCAAGGAAAACGAGATGCACGTGAGTTTTCTTGTCTGCTTTTCCTCAAAGCTGGTTGTGTGTGTGTGTGTTTTTATTTCTTAAGTTCCTTTAAAATGATACTAATACTCCTCCTCCTTTCGATGATAAACTGTGTGTGTTCACATCAGGTGATGTTTTTATTTTTTTGGTCAGAACGTGCACCCTCCAAGTCTGTGCAATAAACAGCAAAGCACACAAGCGCAATTTTTTGTTTGAATATATAATAAATGCAGCCCGACAAGAAGAACACGATGGTTTTTTTAATGTTTTTTTTTTCTTTTTCTTTTTTCTTTTTTAAGGAAAATAAACCCACAGGACCCGTTCATATTTCCACAAAACCGGATTATGATGGATTTAGTGCAGGGGTGGGGATTTACAATGTGCTGTTAATAATTATATGCTTAATTTTCGCTGAATATTAAGCAGCCTCAATGTCACTGAGGGTAAAGAACACATGGGTAACATTTAATACCTTAATGGCTTTAATCTCAGATGTACATCAAACCAGGAGGGGGTGGGGGGGTTCTGCAAGTGTATTATTAGATCAGAACAGATCATTGGCACTTAATTTGGAAAACTGGAGCATTTAGATTTTCCTTTATTGGCAGGTTTAGTGTTGGTAAAGAGTGTAAAAGGACAGGTAGAATCAAACACTACTAAATTCATAGTTACATTAGAGTCATGACATCACTTCAGAACATGTGATTTGTCATTTAGCTGAATACACTAAATGAGCTCCTCAGCCTTATATGTACTAATTCTAAACACACTAAGACACATTTCTTGGTTGGGGGTGGGG
>NW_024582812.1:22784-40360 GCF_018398535.1 Haplochromis burtoni
GGTATGCTGTGGAGAGAGGCCCTAATAACACCTGGAAAGGAGGAGAGCCTCATTATTCAATAAGGGCTAAGGCGTGTCTCCATATGCTGGCCCTCACCAGCCATTAGGCAGTCGCTGCACAAATCTGCGAGAAGGCTGCCTGTGCTTAGAAACACAGTCTTGCTGTTGTTTTTAATAACTCTGGTTTTCCTAAAAGGGGTGAATCATTCTTACAGTCTAAAAAAAATTGGAGGCAGGGTGTTTTTTTTCCCCGTGTTTCTTTGCTCTCCTTTTTGTGGTGTGATATTAGCATGTTAAAGTTTGTGTTTGACCGCTGGGATTTCCCTCAAAGCCCCTTTGTCGTCTTTTTCTTCCCATTAGCTGTGTTACTTTGAAAAAAACAAAACAAAGAACGGGTGACAGTATTCGACGCGGTGGTCTTGATGTGTGTGGTTGATGTCAGCATTGTTTGTCTTTTTGGCACATGAAATAAACACAGTGTGTGTTGTAAATATATATGGAGACATGCTGTAATACAACTCTGCCCCTGTCCCCCTGTTGTTTCTCCCCCGCGGCGTGCCATCCTGCAGACTCGGCCTTACCATGTCCTGGTTGTTGGCCATGTGGATTAGCCTCGGCTTCCTGCTGCTGTGCCAGGCAACTCTCTACCAGACCATCCAACAGCACCATGTGGCCCGGCCTGGTCGCACTGACATTCTCACCCTGGGTACGTGTCCCTCTTTGTCAGATTTCAGCTTCATAGCACCCTGTTACAGTGAAACATGGTGCCCTCTCCATGGGGCAGCAGTTGTCAGCTTTGGCTGTTTAAAAGGCAACAGCGAGACACTGCTGCAGTATGTCAGGATGATTTGCCACGGTACTGTACAAGATGATTCACTGTGCTCGCAGTCATACAAGATAAGCAAAGACAGCTACCTCTAATCATGCGTTATCCTAGGTTAATTTAATCAAACCTACCCATATACATTTTTTGCAACCTATTGGAGAAATATGGCTGCTGCGCCCCATCTCTGTGTGTAGACCTCAACGAGGACGACATCCTTTCAGCACTCCGAGTTAGCTAGTGGAACGATGATTCACAGTCGCGATGTGGAATTCTTGACTACTGCAGCGTGAATCTTGCTGGCACACTGTTACGAATAGGCCAAGCTGTAGAGAGAAATCCCCATTACTGTGCTGGTAGCCAGGGGAGCTTTGATCACTGCGGCTTAGATAGAAATGACAATTATGTTCCCCTCTTTTGCACTGGAAACATTTGGCAATTAAGCCCGACGCCTTGCTGCACTGTAAGGGCAAAAGGGGAGGTAGACACAGAGGTGGCTCTAATTCACTGATTACGGAGAAGCTTACCAGAATCGCTTATAGTGTATGTAGAACTGTTACATGGGAGGCGAAGGTTTTTAGAGCAAAGCAAGTGCTTTCCTTAAGCTTCTAACAATAAGTGCGACTTCTGTGCTGAACTCTTGTGCGGAGCGGAGCTTTCTGTGGATGCCAAGCGGCTGTTAAACATTGATGCTATCTTCTGCTTGGTTCCCTTTTGTGTGTGTTGCATTGCCAGGCAAAAAGACAGTAATTGAAGCACAGCAAGTGGAAAAAAAATCCAGCATTGAATTCTCTATGCTTGTGTTGAACATTGGTGGCTTTAAGCAGCATGTCAGAGAGCTGGCGTACTTTTTTCTGTGGAATAGCTGACACATGAAAATCCCAGCTATGATAGATAGAAAGTTCTCAAAGTATCCCAGCCCCGTTAATTGGAACAAGACAGTAAGGGATGAGCAATAGAGAGCTCAGAATGAATTTTTTAAAGGCTGCCTTCATTTTTTTTTTTTTACCCCCCTTTCCCTTCTCCTCCTCCTCCCTTTTTTTTGGGTTTGACTGGTTGGCAAGTCAAGCTTGGTGCCAAAGATGTACAAGGAAGTGCATGGCTCAGTAAATGTCTTTTTTGAATAATGCAGTGATCCCAAAGGGGCTGAGGGGGGGAAAAAGTAGTGGTTGGCCTCCACACCCTTCCTTGTACATTTAGAAGAGGCATCCAACCACAAGATGGTGATAGGGAAGGGTTTTTCCTGTCAGACAGATCAACTCATGCATTTACTGCACCGAGGAGGGTACAGGGATGTAAATGAAGTCTCGTCTTTAAGGCCATTATGCTGTGGCCTTTCCTCATGGGTGCTGTGGGGATACTGGAGCTGTGTTTAGGGTGCATTTCAGTAGCAAGTTTCAAACACAGAGATGGGTGATTGACCCAGATTTAATTCATGTTACTGGGGTGTTTCTGGTTGGGCCACTCAATTTTGAATAACATCTCTGGGATTCTCACTGAGACGGGTGCAATGAGTAATTTCTAGAAAACTTTAAAACTTAACAAACAGAGACAAATAGACAAGTGCAGAACAATGCACTTATAATCTTAGTCTGCCAGTGTATTATGAAGTTTTACAGTCCTAATCAGCAGACTTCCCAGCAGGCATTGTTCTATCACATCTGACTGCTCACAGAATGCATCCCCTCCAGCTGCTGTTGTCTGACTGGACAATTTACTGTATATCATGTTTTTTGGGTTTTTTTTTTTTCTAGAGGATTAAGCTGACATCAATCTTACTCATCCGTGAAGTGGCGTTAACCGATCTAACCAGAACTCCTCTCTCAGAATTGAAATGCTATGATGAATATTTGAATTAGAATTGATTTTATAATTTGAGAAGCTCTCTGGTTTCATTGAGGCCAGAACCCTCAGATATAAATAGATATGGCTATGTAGGACGTGGCAAGAAAGAGATGTCTTGCCTTGAAAAATCCATTGGCTTTCACGCTCTGCTGTTTTCCATAAGCGGATGTTTCTGTGTTTCTAAAGAATGATATCATGTGCTGCATGGTCCTACTGCAAGTTAAGTTTCAGTAGAGCTTTCCTCATGAAGCACTGAAACATATTTTGTGAATAGAAGTATAATGTTACATTAGACTAACATGCTTTATGTTTGCTATTAAGTCACAATTTTTAAAAGATACATTTCATTGAGATGATGATGCTGAAATTGGAGGTTGGTACCTTTAAAGAAAACATGCCCTGAAATTACTTTGCATGGCTCTGTGAATGCAGCTTGGCAGACTGCCTGAGAAACTGAGTGGTACAAAAGCTAACAAACAAAAAACCCACAGCGAAGGGGCTGTGTGGGTATATATATGAGGAGGGGAAGTGAAGGTCATGTTATCTTCCAGCCTGTTGAAGCAGCTAACAGTTTTTGAGAAATCAGCTTCTCTGCCTCCTGCAACAGTAACTCACAGCACACGTTAAAATAAGGCACCACAGATTGGGCGAAGATTTCACATTGCACTTGTTTGTTTATTTATTTCTCCAAACGTTTCAGTGACAAATCGCCATAGACACAGCTGATGCTGCGATTGAGTAACGAGTTGCCCGACTGCTTCGTCACCTGCTCGGGAAGCGCGGCGCCGCACTCTCTCCCGCGAGCCTCCGCTTCACACAGCCTCCCGCGTGTCCTGCTCGTGCGGCTGAAGATTGATGGTGCCCTGATTCTGGGAAGCCAATTCTGGTCTCTCAAGAAATAATCCACTACATTGACAGATGAGCTGAATGTGACATGACACACACAAGCCTGGCTATGCACTCTCCCCACCTGCCAGCACAGTGAGCACAAGTTCTCATTGCCAAGAGTGCTGCTGCACAAACCAGGCCACTCTTGATAAATAGTACTGGTTTTCAGTGTAACCAATTTGCATTTACATTGTCAGTGCATTTGCTGGCAGAAGTTAATGGAGAATTTGTGCCTCCTAATGATAAAATGAAACACGCTCCCTAATGCGTTGTCTGATAAGAGTTTTGTCATTAAGTTATACTTAGCAGGTGCTCTACCTATTTACCCTTGCTGCATGCATGAAGTCAGCGTACAGTTTATAATATATCAATACCAAGAGGGGCAGTCTTGATATAACAGCACCTTAGCCGCTGCTTTGTTTTATTATTTATTATTATTTAAGAGAGACTTGGATCTAATAGAGCAGGTGCAGCTGTAAAACTAACTAGGCTGTCACACCCTGACAGGATCCGGTTTTATTCTCCAAATTCCTCGTCAGCTGCAGTGCTGCGGTGTATCTGCATTGTTACAGAACTGCACTTGTACTAATTATGTTATCTGGTGTTCGTCAGAGAAAAAAACAATTGGAATATGAAATCAACTGTGAGTGTCAGCTGTAAATGCACTGATTTAAAAAAAAAAGTTTATTTATTTTATTTTTTTCATGGACGTGAAACATGTTACACGTAAAAACACAAAAGGGGGCTATGATCTAACTGAAAAGGCTGATAAATAATGCAGTGGTGCTGCTGTTATGTTTTTATCCATTGATCTGAAATGGACTGTAAAGTCTAATCCCAGATGATTGGAATGCATTTTAATGAGCTCATTGTTCAATGTGGCATAATGCTCTGTCGCTGTAGAAGTTTTCTTTGAGGTGGAAAATAAAAACCCCTCCACGTAATTACTTTGATTAGCCAAGATGCATCACATGGTCAAGTAAGGGCAACAGCATAACCGTAAGCAGGGATGTTGGTTAAATTAGGCAGCATGTCTCCAGCTCTGAGAACACATCCTGTCAAAACACCACAGAGCTTAACTCTAACTTTATGTAACAGTTAGATGTATGGAGTTTTCTAGGGAGATAAAAAACAGACGGGATACAGGGTGTTAAACCTAAACTATGAAACTGATTTAGGAAAGCTGCCAGATTGGTAAATGAGGATAGCACTGACATCTGGAAGCTGTACATATACACAGTATGAACTGATTTTTTATTATTTTTTTTACTTCAGAAGATATACGATTTCTCTTGCAGCACTTTGGAACTCTAAGAAATTAACTTCACAGATTTAAGAACCAAACGCACACACAGTTTTTTTTTCTTTAAAACTTGGAACTCATTTCCATAGTTGTCACACTCCTCATTACAATAGCTCGGAGTTAGCGGCGCGAACAGGCGGAGGAACGCACAGTGGCAATCTCGTCACTTTGGTGCTTTTGAACAGCCGATCCATCCGTGCTACCCACAGGAAGGTAGGAGCGCATAGGCTGCGTTCTCGTCATCGAATCAGCTTTATTTGCATCCTCATTAAACGATGGGGACTAATTAGTGTGAGAATTTATGGCAAAAGAAAATTCAATGTAATTACAGTCACTTGAATGGATGATGCCTTAATCTTATTTTTGCAAAGTGGATGAAAAGGAATTTTTTTTTATCTGCTTGGCAGCGTTTGTGCATTGGTGAATATTGAAATACAACGTAGTACAGTACAAGACACACACACACACACACACACACACACACACACACACACACACGCACACACATTTAAATCAATAATATGCAAGGTTCTGGTATGACCTCTGAATAAGCTCAGTTTTCTTGTTTGTTAAGTTTTATCTGTTATCTTTTTTTTGTAAATGAATATTTAGTCAGTCTGTGTGTGTCTTTTTTAAAATAGCATTTTTTCCCCCAAAAGAAAAAAAAAGAACCAAAATGTAACTACTGGGTGATGAAAATCATAAATTACATATCACACAAATTCAATTAGAACCATTCATTTTGCGAACATGACATCTACAAATCCGGCCTTTTGCCAACAAAGGAAGTGAAATCCTATAATCTACCTCCACATGGGATTATAATTGCTTTGAAAATGGCAGGCTTAGGTGGAGAGCTCATCAGCGCTATGTGATCGCTCACATTTTATCACACAGCATGCCCTTCAAGGTAATGAAAGCAACCTTTCTAAAAAACTAGGCAATAACTGTCTGATCATTTAGGTGCTGAGCAGCACTCTCTTCACACCAGTCACCCCCACCACCGCCGCCGCCGCCACCACCGACTCTTCATCCTCTTGCCGCCCATTCCCCAGCCCACCCCTCCTTCATCTCCTCGTCTCTATCGGCCCTTCAGACGATTTGTCATGGATCAGATGAGACAATTTGTCATGGATTAGTGCACTTAAATGTCTGTGTGATAGTGGAAGCAGTCACTGGAAAAGCTTAGGAATCCTATTACACTGCGTTTTATGGCCGGCAAGAGGGGAGAAAGGACTGTAGGTTGAACTGGTGCTTTCTATCGCCTGTGCACCATTTCTTGACTTTTTTTTCTCCCCTCCACACATAATCAGATATTCACTTAGAGGTGAGCTTCACTAATGTGTCAAACTGGAAAAGTAGATGAGCTTCTCTGTGTTCTTTCCTGAGTAACCACTTCTAAAATGACCAAATCTCAGGTAACTGTCAAACTTTTTTATTTTTTTGCACAGTACAGTCGCATTGTACAATCTGCCTTACTGATAGATGTGTCACCAGCTGTGACTTTATTGAAAATGCCACTTGCATCTGTTAATGAATGAATGAATGAAGATTCACTGCTTCATGTGCCCCCTCGACAAACGTAGTCCGATTCACCTGTGACAGTTCTGCCGTGTCATTGGGATTTATTTACTCAGCGAGCGGTCTTTTTCCATCTGAAGCCTTTAACTGCGTGTGCTCGGGAGTATTTTTCACAATCCTGGAGTGATTAGATGGTAGATTAGATCCTGTTCTTTTCTGATGTTAGATAATTGTGACACACTGAGTGAGCAGGTGCTATCGAGCATGGGTGGCTCACTTCACCAATTATTTTTAAGAATGTGAAGAGCATTAAAATAGACAGGTCTCACATCGCCCAGCTGTCTAGCAGCATACCGAGATACACATCTGTGTCTTATTATCCCATGTTTATCTCAGAGTAGTCCAGTTACATGTAGCACATCCATTCTATTTATACAAAGCATATAGTTACTATATCATACATCACTGCCATCTTTATTCATACAGTAGCTACGTGCGGCTTCCCGATTGCCTCCGGGCTCCTCGAGCCCTTCAGTAGCATCTCACTGAAGTGAAATGGGTTGCTTATGCTAATGGAGCGAAAAGACACAATGCCAGGTAATTGTGATGCAAAAGAGCTACTCCGCCGCATCAGTTAAAACCACTGCAGGGGACAAATGTTACTCATTCAGTGTTTTGTTTGCAGAGGTCTCACTTTGCCCGAGCAACTCATTTATCCAGTGGCAGTCAAATTAGGTTTGTCTTAACCGTGCTACAGGTCTTCTTCTGGTAAGCCATTCCAGTGAGGCTTTTAAATCGCGCATTGCTTTGTACATGTCGTTGTCGTCACTGTCCGGCAAATGTGAACAGACAGCAAACAGATCCTAAAGACAAGTTTCATTCTGTCATGACGTCATCATCACTGTTTTAGCAATGAACTTGAAGCTCATGCAAGGGAAAGGGCCATTTTACTGATTCGTCCCACCCCCTCAGTTCCCCCTCTGATGGTTTGCAGTGTACACAGATAAAAACATTGCGTCTAGTCTGAAGTAATCAATTCTGTTTTCGTTTTATTGAGCGAGCAGCGGTGAGGGAGTTTACCTTTTGAGTGTCTTAAGTAGTTATACTTAAAAATCTTCCTTTAAAGCACATCATGAAAGGCAATGTGAGAATTATTACACAACTTCTGCAGTTTCTTGGTGCTCAATAAAGATTTGTAGGCTCTTTTATCCTATTTTTCCATTTGACAGCATGCAACTTTATTTTAATATATAAACTCAGTAGACACTTCATTAGGTACACCAAATAAAAGTTGCTGGATCCACTTTTGCCTTCAGAGCTGCTTTAATTCTGTGTGGGATCAATTCAACAAAATGCTGGAAACATGGTCTATTTGGATTTTTGACATGATAGCATCAAAGAGTTGCTGCAGATTTGTCAGCTGCACATCCATGATATGAATCTCCCATTTCACCAAAGGAGCTCTATTGGATTGAGATCTGGTGACTGTGGATGCCATTTAAGTACAGTGAACTCAATGTCATGTTCAACAAACCAGTTCGAGATGATTTGAGCTTTGTGACACGGTGCTTTATCCTGCTGGACGCAGCCTTTTGAAAATGGGTACACTGTGGTCATAAAGAGATGGACATGGTCAACAACAAGACTCAGGTAGGCTGTGGCGTTTAAGCGATGGGGAGTTGGTCCCAAGGGGCTCAACGTGTGTCAAGAAAATAATATCCCCTGTACCATTACACAGTAATGCCAAGAGCACCAGCCTGAACCTTTGATACGAGGATCTCTGGTTTCTTTTTATTTATGCCATAGTCTGACGCTACTATCTGAATGTCTCAACAGAAATCAAAAGTCATCAGACCTGGCAACATTTTTCCAGTCTTCTGTCCAATTTTGGTGAGTCAGTGTAAATTGTTACCACAGTTTCTAAACCTAAGTCTGCTGCTGTAGCCCTTCTGCTTCAAGGTCCGATGCTAACTGGGTAAAAAGAAAGGTTGCCAGGTTGTACTTTCTGAGATGCTTTTCTCCGTATATTGGTTCTAACAAGTGGTTTTTTGAGTTAATCTTGCCTTTCTGTCAGTTCAAAACAGTCTGTTCATTCTCATCTATGGTATGTGTGTATAATATGCATTGCAACTGAAATTTCTAAGTTCTAATAATGCTGTTTCTGCATCAGGAAATGGCTTAACTACTGTATGCTACTTTCTCTGCACCAGTAAACAAACAAACAAACAATGTTTGCTACCAGCTAGTGAATGTAGTGAAGGAATTGCCTGCTAAAAATAAGATATCTTCTTCAGATATTAGAGGAGACCAAAACATAATGAATATTGGACTTCAAGTGGACACGAACACCACTCTGAATGAAACCTATCTTGTTGCCTTTTATATGCACACCTTACTTCTAAACACTCATGCCATATTCATATTTAGACCTTCTGTGTTTCAAAAATTGCTTTCACACTTCTAATAACATGAAATTTCAGTTGCATATTTGTTGCCAGGGAGACTCCATTTTTCAGTCCAGTCCAGTCATTCGAGCCCTGACTATGGGACAAAAATGGATTATGGGGTTTGGAATTATGGAAACAGAAATCTCTTGCTTGAATATGTCCCCACTTGTCAAACGAATGATTGAAAGTCTGTCTAAATTTTCCACCCGGGATGCTCTGTCAGCATTAGCTGAGGTCTATTTGTCTTGTCTGATGTGTCTGGATGAATCTGTGCGACTGCTGGGCCGAGGCACCACCGTATTGTCTTATCACAGCTTTATCTGACAGCAGACGCTCTAATAATGGAAGTTAGGTTGAGATGTCACAGCTAACTATTTATCACCGCTGTACAGAGTAAGACACATGAGATGGACACAGCCAAATGCTTGTATAAACAGACAGGAAATCATATTTTAATCTGCTCCAACCACCATGTTTTAGAGTTTTCTCGCTATTTTGCATCTCGTATTAATATGCCAGTCACTCATACTGTACACAGTAACAATGGTGACAGACTGCTGAAAAAGGAGGAGGAGAATTAGTGTCCATGGGCCCTGTAGTGTATCTTCATTTGCCACAGTATCTGCAGCACATGTCAGGTTCACTGAACATGGCTCAATACCCCAGTGCCTTTTGGCCAGGAGAGCCAGAGAATGAAGGATGAGGTGGCAATTGCATGTGTCTGTCTCTAGCCTAATGACCCAGCGGAGCTGCGCATCTCACTCGCTGCCTCATTCTTTTCTTCTGTGCCCTTTCTCTTTCTCTTGCCCCGGACATCCTGTTTTTATTTATTTGCCTGATCTCTTATTATTCTTATGCACATTAGTCTTATTTGTACAGACGCAGGCTCCCCTATATGTCAGTTTCATTTGAGGTGTTAGTAAAAAACAAAAAAGAAACAAAAAAGCTGTGCTTAGCTCCAATTATCTTAAAATTTGCAGTGTGCGTTTGAAAGGAAATAATATTTAGAACCTCAGGCAACCAGGCAGGCTGTGTAGGATTTTTCTCCTCCTCGTCTCACATCCCAGAGGTTTAAGTGGTTTGAGGAACTGAGCTTTTTCCAACAAAAAGACCTTTTGACCTGCTTTCTGTAAGTTCTGTGAGTTGAGTTTAAATGAGAATTAATGCCTGCTCCGAGGAACTTTTTCAGCCTTCTCCCAAAAGGCATCAACAAAAGTATGAGGTTGCCGTACATGTGTATAAAAGAAGAGTGTTATTGGAACCGAGCTAATAGAACGGAATACCTTTGCATGCTCTCTTTGATCATAACATCTTTTTCCCATCCTTGTGGATTTCAGCCCTCTCCGAGGCATACACCGCGAGGCACACATGCATGCTAAATAAAGAGAGCTGGAACAGTACCGATGCAAAACAGTTTCCCTCACCTCATCTTTTATGATAATACAATTTTTTTTCCCTCCGTGTCCTTGTGGAGTCCACATCAAGGCCTGTGAGCTTAAGCTCCTTCGTGAAAGACAAACAAAAACATCAACTGTTATGCTGCAGATGAGTTTTTGTGGGATATTCAAGCTAAGATCGGGTTCAAAGTTATTTCCTTGCTTATATCTACACAGAGGATGCACGTCTGTATTAAGGATTTAGTGCACAGGTATACTGTGCAGGTCAATGTATAGACCTAAGGTTAATGACAAAAAACAATGTAGCGGCTGCATTAGATACTCTGGTTTGATGCAGTTAATGCTCTACCCGATTCATGCTGTATACACGATTTCCTTTGACAAGCTAACTGCTGCATTATTTCTCCCAAGTCATTTTGTATTTCAGCCATTTATGTCCCACATTTGTGTATATGTGGGTGACTTGGCAAGAGCATGCAATGAAAATTCTACTCATAGAGCCAATGTGCTCCGCTCTTGTCAAGAAAAAAAAGGGCTTTAGTTTCACTCTCAGCAGATCCAAAGAATCATCGTATCTGTGTAGTGTTTTGCTGAACAGAGAAGGAGAACCTCTGGCTAACATACTGTATTTTACCTTTTAGTGTTACATTCCACCTCTTCCCTCGTCTTACTGGGTACAGCCCTTGCATAGAGCTACGCTCATATCTCAAAACAACTCCCCCTCTTCTCTGGGGTGCAATCAAAGCATCGGTTTTTGATTTAGCTGAATAAAATACAGAAAATGTTTTGTGATACAGTCAGTGGACTGAAAAGAACTTGTCTGGCTTGATGCTACATTTTCCTTTTTTTTTTTTTTGCAGAATGCATGTCAGGCAGAGAGCTGGCAGAAAGGGATAAAACTAGCCTATTCAATCACTATCTTAAGCCGTTTTCACACACGAAAGAGAGAATCAAGCCTGGGCTTTGTCCGAAATTGCCCTTTCTCAGATGTAGCACGCAACAGGAGAGTCTCTGTGTCAGATACGTTCATACTGGAAAACCACTGTTTGGTTTAAGCCAAGGGGTAGAGCCTGGGTAGAGCCTGGGTAGAGCGTGAAAGAGGCAGAACCAGGCGGCAACCTCTGGGGCTTAAAAAGGAAGCCATGGCCAGTTGAAAAGCTCCAAAAGCAAGTCGGTCTCCATATGGTTATGTTAAAATGCACAACTTTAAAGCAGAAATGAAAAGTTTACTCCCCAGTTTAAAAATGCATTTGGTTTCTATTGCTAATTTTGTAGCTTCACATCAATTTAAATAGTGTTAAGGGTTAAATATATGTTTTACTAAGGCTGTGCACACCTGTATTGATATTTTGAGAGTGACACATGCAGCTGTAGCCAGTAGCTGTCTGCTAGATGGCACTCAGCTAATTTCCATCCCTATGCTGGAACCATGTTTGTGATCTTAGTGCCTTTTGAAGCATTTTAATGCAATTATCTAAAAACGATTTTATTGTGCAAATGCAAGTTGTTTAAATCTTGTTTACAGTGTATTTATTCTAAAAAAGTGTAAGTCGTACTAAACCTTTGATAGGCAAACGTGTGGAAGGACCATGAACCTAAGCAACACTTCTGTGCATTATTCTTCCATCTGGCTGTATATTGGATAAGTTCACATCTTGTTCACGTTTCTTTGCATGACTGAGAATAACCTTAGCATGAAACATGGCTTAAGCAGGGGATGCTGCTTTTAACAGTTTGTTGGGGTGGTGATGAGCTGTGCACGTGCTGGCAGCCAGTCACGCCAGACTGTGTCTCTGTGCAGCAGAATGTTGCTATAGTGATGTTATTACAATTTTGGATGTTTCACATGAGAGGGCAGACAGCGTTTTCTTTTTTTTTTTCTAAACTGTTCAGCAAATGAGAAATGTCACCCAAAGCATCAGCGAGGGCAGGATTAAGGGAGTACAAATCCAAAGAGCTATAACTATTTGTTACACTGGCATAATGCAGTTGGTGGTATATACCAAAGGGTAGACGAGTAAATGCTAAAAGTGCGGCGGTAAAGACATACTTAGTGAAGGCAAAGGAAAGGAAATGTGTGAAAGGAAGCCTCCGAAAAAGGAATTAGTTGGTTGAGATGGAAACAGAAAATATATCCGTTCCATTCAGCACCCTTTGACTTGCAACAAGGCTTCACAACCTTGAACCTTCTGTTTGTTAGTGCCCTAGTCTGATGGTATCTAGGTGTTAAGATGTGTGTCATACAGCTTCCAGCTCTATCAAATGCTGTTACCTTTTGTGACTCACAGGAATTTTCAGTGTTATACACCTTTAAAAAAAAAATAAGAACTTGTTTTCATTGCTATGGTAATCATCAACGCGCAAGCTGTATTTGAATGGGGTTTTTGTGTTTGTTTGTTTTGATTTTTTAAATATGTGAATGTGAGAGTGTCTCTCTGTGTTAGCCCTGTGACCAGCTGATGACATGACATGTACCCTGCTTCTGGCCTGATGATACCTGAGACAGACTCCAGCTGTTCTGTGACCGTGAAATGGATAAGCAGAAGAAGATGGAACTAGGAAATACTAATCCAATGTTCATTATTTATTATACATCATTATTTTTTTATTTTTTTATTACTCTAAGACAGATGTTGGCTAACATTACCATTCAGGTACAGTCGCATATAACCAGTTAGGTTAGCTTAGGTGTAATCATATCTTGTTTTGCACAGTAAAGTTTGAGAAGTTAGTTTTCCTAGCTTTCTACCCACAGTCCCAGAACTGTGAAAACATTCAGTGTTATTTGTATTTTTTTTATTTTGTGTTTGCTTGCTTTTATATTTTAAATTTAAGATGAATTGCACTATATGGACAAAAGTATTAATTCATTTAACTTCAGTTCCACTTAATTTATATAGAGTCAAATCACAGCAACAGCATCTCCAGGTGCTTTATATTGTAAGGTAAAGACCGTACAATAATGCAGAGAAAACTACAACAATTAGACATACACAATCACTTGGTGACAGTGGGAAGGAAAAACTGTCACGGCTGAGCAGCTGGTGTGTTTGTGGTGTGGACCCAAAAAGCAGACATGGAAGAGAGGAAACTAAGTATTACAAAAAGTGAGCCATTTATTAGGTTGAATACCGAAACAGAAAAACAAGGCAAGGTGAACAAAGGTGAAACTAAACTAAAACCTCAACTGGGATAAGCTAACACTAACATGAAAACTTGAACATGAATCAGAACGGGTACATGCAAAAACTATGGCGAGAGACCTGAACATGAACCGAAGCTTGAAAATAATTAAAATAACTAAGTACATGAATCTTGACAAAACAGACGACCCGACACTGAATGGAGGAAGACTTGAGGGAAATGAGAAGACCTGGGGGAAACAGCTGACACAAATGAACCTGAACGACACAGCGGAAGTACAACTAGACACACTGAACATGGAACACCAGACCCTTCAAAGTAAAACAGGAAACATAACAGAACGTAGACAAGACAACACAAGCTTGACAATGTTAACACAGAAATGACACATGACAGACTGCACAGGGGACAGGAAAAGACTCATGAGTCAGGAGCTATAGAAGAAACATAAACTAGACTAAAACTCAACTAAGACCCTAACTAAATAACAAAACAAGCACATAACATTATTGCAATGTAACATATGAAAATCAAAAATACAAAATAAACTCAAAATGCTTTTTAAATTAGCTTTAATCTTTTAATTTTATGAACATTGCATTAAGCAAAAATTAAATTATATGCAACGGTCTTTGACTTGAAGTTGAAATTGTTTAACATTTAAACCTATTTTCTGCGTATTTCAGCATGTAAAATAAAATGTTTTGTGTTTACACTCACTCTTTGTAAACGGATGCAAGTAAAGCACAGCAAAGAATAAATAAAATCAAAGATGAAGAAGAAGAAGTTTTCTTCCCACGCAGAGTTTACCGCGGACGCTAATGCTTTTGTCACTTCTTACGGAATAAAACTTGAAGTAATGTAAGTACTTCCAAGCTTTAAACGCTGCATGGTCGTACTGTCTCCCGAACTCCATATTATCCATTGCTGATCTACACACGTCTGGTGCTGCTACGGACGTCACACACGCCTACACCATTGTCATGTGACACTCTCACAAACAAAAACACGCAGCATGCTTACGGGAAAGTGTGCTAGTAATCTATGATCCAGTTAATTCTGTAAATAGTTGAACCTATAAAAACATGAAAAATAGTATTTTATTGAGATTCTTTACTAGACACAAATAAAACACTAGGAGGAATAATGGAGAGATTTACACCAAACAAATTCTTCTTTACCAAATTTCCCCTTGTGGGACAATTAAAGGATTATTCTATTCTATTCTATTCTATTCTATTCTAAAGAAATAAAATGTAAAGAATTAAAAGAAAATAAATGTATTGATCAATAGAGAAATGTAACAACCTTAATCGTTTAAAGCGGATACACATTTTAAGTTTCTAGCTCCAAAGTGTGTGTGATAAATGTATCACCTACCTGTAGGAAAAACACATGTGGAATTAACTTGAGTCCCACTTCAGCACTGAATCAATGAGGGGAGATTTTGTGGATCTGGAGGAGATGAAAGCTCAACAGTTGAATCTATCAGATGTTATTCAATGACAGCAACGGAAAGTAAGGGGACCTCTTTTAGGGCTGCTCAATTAATCGAATTTTAATCACGATTACGATCTGGGCTTTCAACGATCATTAAAAATGACTGAGCCGATTATTAGCCCCTCCCTCATTTATCCGCGACACCTTAAAGGCCGGTCCGTGAAAATATTGTCGGGCATAAACCGGTCGTGGCGCAAAAAAGGTTGGAGACCGCTGATTAAGAGGACCCGAGGGAAGCTCGGAAAGCTAAGCAGGAGTTATTTGGAGAGGAGAGTGACGCCGTTGGTTGAAAAGAGGTAAAAAAAAACTTCAGTGGTGTTGCACACTATGTTATATTATTTTTTAAAGTCATTGTTAACCTTTAAATCGGTGCAGAACCACGTAAGCTAGCGCAATAATTTTTTTTGCATATGAAACCGGAGGAGTTGTACTTACATCTTATGCCATCAGCTTGTCCTCGGTCACAGTTTCCTTCCACATATAGCTTTGCAAAAATTGCATAAAAAGCGCTTGCAGGAACAAAAACATAATATTCCAGAAACACGCTTTGCCGATCCGATCAGCTGTTCGTAACACTTCCCACAGTGAAACAGACGTCAGCGCGAACTATCGCATGTCCGCCATTTCCTGGCCGAAACCGGAAGTGACGTCATTTTCGCGGAAATGTAGTTTTTTACTTGTAGGCCTTAAAAGCCTATACTGGTCATGTTTGACTTTTCTGAATAGTTTCTGGGATGCTTAGAACTCAAATTGCACTGCTGGAAATAGTTTATTTTGATGCACCTGCTGTTTTCTTTGCAAATTTGCATCATAGGATTGTTTTTTCGTTTTTCCTGCAGTATATAAAAATTGTGTATCTCCAAAATAAAACTATGAAGACACTCAAAATAAATTTCCTGTTGTTGTAAACTATTTTTTGCAACTTTTTTGTATTTAAAGTTTTGAGGGATAAACCTCTTAAATTTCTCCAAGTAGAAATATATGTAAAAAACAAAAAAATATTTCAATTTTTTTGTAGTTTATTGCACTTTTTTGCAATTAATGTAGTTACTATGGACTTAATGCATACATATTATTAAAATATGGGCTATAACAGTTGTATAGCAACTCGAAATGCTCCCACAAATGGCACTACAACATGAAAAAAATTATATCAGCTCTGGCGGACTTGGTTCTATAGTAGGTCTTAAAGGGTTAAATAAATATCGTCAAATAATCAAGATCTCAATTTCAGTGAAAATAATCATGATTATCATTTTTGCCATAATCGAGCAGCCCTAACCTCTTTCATTCTTTCTACCCAAAGGTGTACTGTGCTAATGTTAGTGATGCTAATGGCATTCACAATGGAAACAAATTTCTAGTTAGGAATCGCAAGCTTTTGTGAACACACCTACAACTTGAATGTGATAGGGAATGATTGCAGGTGCCACAGCTCTCTGCCAGGACTCTTAAACTACATGGGAGAGCTGCAATAAAACCACCTATAGAATCATTTATATGTAAGAGCCTTAAAGTAGGAATGTGGCTTTCATGTGTACTCGACATGTGAAAGATAGAAATCAAAATAAGAGACAGGAGTTGTAGGTTTAATATTGATAACAGTGTGAAACATTTAGGAAGCAGACGGGAATGACTCAGTAATTGTGTTAAATTCTTATTGCTACCTAGGCAGAATGCTTTCCCTCATGCTTTGAGGTTGGATACAAGAGTGAATTAAAATTCATGGATGTGCGGCTCTTGTTCACGAGTGCCAGCTAGAGGAGGCAACGATGTATTTTAACAGAAAATTCTGACAGTCAATTTCACGTCCCTATCCAAAGATTACACTACCATCCATCATCATTTACCACTTACCTGTTACACGTCATTTGTCACAAGATCCCAGTTGCCATCTTAAATCCGTTTCCTCTGGACATTTGCATGGCTGAACTCACCTCTTTGTGTTCGCCTGTGTTTGTTTGTGAGAGAGAGTGGGATAAGAAAATGAGCTTATGTGTATGCAAAAGAACAAGGTAGGATGCGTCTGGCTGAGCCAGCAAACCAGCTTGCTGTAGCACTCTTGCTGAACCCCAGCCAGACAGATGGCATCCATTTGATCAGGGAGATACTGTAATGGTGGGCCAGGAGCAGCTAAGAGAGGTTGTTATAGGGTCTTCACGAGCAGGCCACACTCCCCATCTGCCAGACAGTGAAGATTTTAACCTTTTTTAAAAGCATTCCTTATTTTGCCCTGCCGCTTCACTGATGGGTTTGCTGAGGAGCCAGATCATTGTCTCAGAGCATATAAATGCATATTCATTTCATATGAACAGACCTGTACACATGGATAGGTGTAGGTGTTTTTAAATGTTTTGTTTTTGCATTTTCCCATTTAAAGAGAAAATTCACCAGTATAGCCACAGTTGTAATTGCTAAATTACTTTTAAAGAAAGTATGAAGTTTCGTGTCAAAGTAAGATGTCGGCGTTGGGCAGCTTTATAAAGCAAGCTTTCTTTGGCAGTTTACCCACCACTCCACACACGAACACACACACACACGCACACGCACGCACACACACACACAAACACACACACACACACACACACACACACCGGAGGTAAGTAATTATTTATAAAAAACAAAACACACTATGCACTTAAAAAGAAATCACATTAATTGCAGCAACTTTTGTTGTTTCTTTTTTTTTTTTTTTTTTTTTTTTTTTT
>NW_024582812.1:42372-65495 GCF_018398535.1 Haplochromis burtoni
CCCAGGCTGAGATCTTCCTCCACCTCTCCTGTATTGTTGTTTCTTTCTACGCTGTTATTATGTGATATGAGATGAAAGGCAACATCTTAAGCACACTGCATTTAATTTTTTATCATAAAGGCTCTAATGCTCTTCTCTTCTCCCAAGGTATTTGTGACAGGGCAGAAATATTTTCAGGATCACATCTGCCCCCGTATCTTGTCACAATTGCAAATTCATTTTTTAAAAGGTTAGACATTAATAGCAAGAATCCCCGCCTCCCTACTCCTTCTCCTCTCACCCGCCTCCCAGAATCAGGATTACACATTTCACCCTGAGCAACAGACAGAAACTAATCCAAGGTCCATGTGAGATTCAAGTCCAGTGGCCGCCATGTGGCTGACAGTTTTGCAAGACCAACTTTTGATATTGGGCGTTTAACAGGCTACAGTAAATATCCAGCTTCAGTTAGGCACTAAGCCCTGCGCAGATGTACCCGCCCACACACTTGCTTATTGCACTACCTGCGTGCTTAAATAAAGGCACAGAACCACAAAAAATTACAAACATATGCTCAAACCATCTACTACCACACACACACACACAAAGCCAAAACAGATGTTTCATCGTAATCCCGATGAAAAACTATATTGTGGGACTTTGAGTACTGCAAAATGTTAAATAGCGAGACATGCACTAGGCCTATCACAGTAAGTGTGATAAGTGTCCCATTAAGTTCCCTATGGCCTGCACATTCTCTCTGAATCAGTAGATCCTAAGTGGAGAGATTAATATTTAATACCACTGGCAGAGTGCTACAGACACTTCCTGGATGACTGCATGAAACTTGCAGTAGGTTTGACGGTATCAAACTAACCCTTTGACTTTCATTTTGCAAGAATTTGTTTATTCAAAGCTTGAGATAAATAATAATCAAAATTGCTGCAGTGCTTTGCCAGTTCACGACTGCACACACATTCCAGTACTTATGGTATTCACAATGTCATGTCCGGCGCTAAATACATTTGTGCTCAGGGTGGTAGAAAATGAGGCTCCAAATGCAGATGTGAGAAACTAAGTACAAAACTAAAGACAAGCTTCACACACAAAGCTGATCGAGTGAGAAAGACATGTTTGAGACAAACGGCATGATGGCACGGGGAGGAAAGCCAAAAAGCGCAGGTGTGGAGCACATGGTATACACACAGACAGTGTAGAGAGTCTGACAATGACAGAGGGAGACACTGAATCATACATGTTCAGGGGTAATTGGGAAGGAAGATACAAGTGGAAATGATCAAGGAATCGCAGGTGGTAAGGACAACAAGAAAACCTGCACGAGAAGAGCAATTAAAACAGAACTGAGACACAAAGCAGACATGGAGAAAAAAGTGAGCGTTAAAAAACAGGAACCAAAGCTCTAATTCAACAATCGGCAACACTTTAGGCCAGTTTCAAAACAAACACTCAACTCAGACATGAATAAAAGTTCAGTAGGGCTGTGCTGATAGGGAATATTACCAATGATGGAAATGTGCATAAAAACAGTTTAAAACATAATTTTTTTTCTTCAATTAAGTCTTTTTCATTAGGGTAGAAATAGAATAGAAAACCACATGAACATTGTTGGCACTTTTCCACTGGCAGCTTTCCTTTTTTTTTGCAATCTTAATAATTGAAGCAGTATCAAATACACCCTCGGTGTTTAAATATGTGTAACTACTGTTCACTCTGTTTAAATGAAACTGAGACAGGACTGCACTTTTAAGAGCCAGGAGGGAATTTGCTCAGCCTTTATCACACGTATCCAATTCATTAGCAGCTCACACTTTTTTACATGGAGGGATCGCAGTTTTTTAGATCTGAATTTTACCATCAAGACTTTACCCTTACTAATAAAATACCAAAATGCAATAATGCGGCGCACTGAACCAAAAGATCTGTTGAGTCACTTATGGCCAGTTTTCAAGTCCTTGTGTGTGCGTGTGTGCTTTTGTTTTGTTTTGTTTTTGTGTCGAACGTTTGCATTACATTGTTGTGGGGATGCTTGCATTTTGTGTGGTAAACCAAACTCTCTTCTTTTTTGCCGCTCACCCCCATATTTATGCTTAGAGCAGCATGTAACACTTCCATATCAAAAAGGGATTAAAGTGTCAAGCACTTTTCCATTCTTGATTTTTAGATTAAAAGCTGTTCACAGGATGTACACGCCTCTATTAGCGTAACGACTCAAATTTTGTCGAGTGTGCTTTGTCTCCTCTGCAAATAGAAAGCTCCCTGCACAAGCCTTTTATAGCGTAGAGTAGATGTCAGTCAATATACAGCAATAGAAGTCATGTTTTCTGCTGTGAATACAGCCGTAAGCACTGGGCTAGGGAACTGTATGTGTGTTTGAAACAGGAGCGAACGCTGGGCCAGCATTATTCACAGAGTTGCACAAACGATTGGGGAGTGGGGGCTGTCAGCCTGTGTGTTTAGGCCGCCCATTCACACCAGTTTGCTGGTCTAAATCCAATTCATCAGCTCTTAATGGACTGCACAAATTGTCTCTCTAGGATCTTAACTCAAGGAGTGGATGGACTAAGCGGGGCTAGAGTGGAAACATGCGGCGCACAGCACAGGAGCTCAGAGACTGTGCAGCAGATCGTTAACATGTGAGAACATCAAAGTTTGCATGTTTTTATGTCAATTAAAATGTTTTTTCCCTAAAGAAAGAAGGGCACGTCCGTTAGATTTAGGCTTCTAAATCAGATGGGATTCTGGGGAAAGTCTTCAAATCACTCTTATTTGCTAAACAAGTAGCGTTGCTGGTTTAGTATGAGCTTTCATGTTGGTGCCAGAGGTGTGTCTGCATTGTTCTCCTCGTCTGATTCTGTGCATTTGGCCCATTTTTGCATTGTTCCAACACTTTGTGAGGAGTCGTACAAATGTGTGCAAATGTGGTGTTTGAGAAGCTGGATGTCACTGCGCACATTTTCCTCGCACATGCAACTGAAATTATAGGTGCATTTGTGAATCTCTCAAAGACCAATTTTCAGCGGCCAGAGGCTTCATCTGTGAGTGTTGCGTTGGACATTTGAGAGCTGTCCTTTCTCCTGAAATCCTTTTGCTCCTCCTCCACTTCCCTGCATTTTTAACATGATCACAAGGGCTCAAGAGCAGCGGCAGCAACAACACTGGTAAATTGTCACTCATTTAGTCTGGGGCAGCAGCACTTATTGGGCACTCTTTCAGCTCCATCAGATCTTTGATCCCATTTGCGAATGATGTGTGCTTATGTCTGCGTGTATCGGTACATGCCAGCAAATAAACTGTTTCTCACAAAGGGAATCCAGGAGTCTCTTGAAAGATGCATATCGAAGCTTTTAAACAGGACCATTTACTTTGGACTCTTTCACCCCCACAGTCTTTCTTTCACTCTTTTTTTTTTTGTTTTAACTTTTCTGTTTCACAGTTCGGTTTGCTTGCACTCTCGCCAGCTGTCAAATTACCATCCCCTCGCTACAGCCGATTACTTAGTACACTTTAGGAAGAAGGCTAACACAGGTGGTAGGCCATCGCACTTGCTCGTGCTTTCCCGTGTGCATTTTAAACAGAAAGGAGAGTGGGAGAGAATGAACCCATCTGCACCAAAATGACTCATCGGTCCCTTTCAAAATCCAGATTTCAGCACCTTTCACAGCTCAACTTCCTCTAATATTGGATGCAAAGCGTAGCTCGTACGTTCCACACTTACACGTTCACTGTTTTAGGAACTTAATATGAAGCATCAGCAATACTGAAACATATTGTAGGATGACTGAAAGTATTCGAGTATCTTTTTTTTAAACAGTGACGCAGACACATACGATTACATGCTAGCCGAGTTCTGTCAGTAGCAAGGAAATAAAAGCCTAGTCATTAAAATTAAACTCATATATCATTTGTGATTTCCTCTTTCTTGTGCAGGCACTTTCCAGCCATAAGTATTTCTCTATTTTGTTGCTGCTTGATTCGCAAATCCAATGTTTTTCGCCACCATCGCTGGATTATTGTGTGCTTCTGTGTTTATCTCTGGTGTTACTTTTTGTCATTGGTGTAGTATTTTCTACAAGCTTGCCTGTGTGTGCCCTTTTAATATTCAGTGTGATATGTGTTTTAAGCCATGTGCATTACAGTTTTAAAACCCCCATTTAAAAACGTATATTAGCGTGGATGCAGACCACAAAGGTAGAATTAGCCTAGGATGTTGGAGTTCTTCTCTTAAAGTGACGGGATGCGTGACTCTTATCCTTACTCTTCTCTGCACTCTTGCATGCAGCTCTCCTGACCTTACTTCACACGCTGCTTGGCAGGAACACTTTAAGTTTTCGCTCCATCCATCAGAATACTCTCTCTCCCTCTCTCACACCTTTGTGTTCTTCATCCCTGACATAACTAGGGGGTGGGGGGGGGAGATACTTCATGATTTTTTAATATCTACCACATCTTGGGCCTCCATGGTCAAGTGTTTTGTGTGATCAGTGTCTCCCAGACTCTACATCACCCTTTAATCAGGATATCATCTCCCCACTCGAGGGGTTGCTGAGACAGGTGTTCTTTCTTCTTTTTCACTTTCCCTCTATCACCTTTTGTCTTGCACTTTTCTCTGCACCTCTCGCTTTCCCTGAAGTGTGAGCGTGTTATTTAAGCTATCCCAGCGAGAGATTTCCCCGGGCCAAAAGGGAGAGAGAGAGAGAAAGCGCAAGGTGTGAAAAAAGATAGCTTTGACTCAGAGGTCAGTGAGGCGATGCAGGGTGGAGGGTTATCCCCGGGCAATGCAAACAAATTGAGCACAGCAAATCATTTGCAAAAAATATAGATCTTTTTGCCAAATCACAGCTTTCTGTTTTACCCCTGCGGATGTGTTTTTCATTCTGATATCCACCCTGACACAGAATCTGACACCTGTGAAAAAGGCATATGGCTTGGGATGCTAAAGTTAAAGACACAAGCACGATATTTTAGCTTATGTTCACACTATGCTGCTGTGACACTTCATTTAGAGGTGCAAGGCTGTCATATTAGCTTTTCACTAGCAATTCAGCGGGACAGAAAACAAACAACACTAAAAGGCCTTTGTACATTTTTGGCTTCTTGTTTCTCCTGAAGTGGTCGCTTTGAGCTAAACGCTGTGATTTTTAAGGCTCAGAGTGCACACAGTATTGTCTGTGAGGTCTTTTCCAGGTATCTTGGAGCTTTATTGTGTGTTGGATTAAAAATGGTCACCAGATCAGACGGATGCCAGGCCTGAACCCACACTGCAAGGGTCATGGTTCACTCTATTATTCATTAGCCTCTGTGCTAAAGCTGGGGAATGTTAGGACAGAAATGAGAAGGAGAGAAACAGAGAAATGTATTTTGAAAGGAGTTCCCCTGTCTGTACTCTCACTCCCACTGAGACTGCTGCCAAAAGTTGCTCTTCTCTGCTCTCAGAGCTCCATCTCTCCTGTGGTTAAGAAACAAAGGATGGAGGCAAAATAAATGAAGGACCAACAGGAAAAAAAGAGACAGCTAAAGCACTTTCCCCTTGTCTAGCCACTAGCTAAAAGACCCATAGTCTTTATTAAATTGAGATATATATATTCAACTGAGATATGAATCCAAAATAAAAAGATGTCTTTAATGTCTCCAAATCTGACACCTACTATGCCACCTTGATGACTGCAGGTCGACCACTGGCCAAGATGAGAAGAGTTTCCAGGAGTAGAAACAAATTTCCTTGGAACTGTGCTCCCCTGAAATACAAGTCGTCCCCTATCACAGGCAGCAGCAGTACCATACCAGCCATGGGGTCATCTCACAACTTAAAAAAAGCTTGCACCCAAAGAAAGAAGTGAAAACACGTTTTTTCCTTCCAATCTCCAAACCCAAAGATGGAGTGAACGCGGAAGAACGTCACACTTTCCAGTCCATGCAGGTCCCAAGCTCTTGTTGCACTTTTTTTCAGCACTCTGTTTTGTTCTCCCTGTGGAGCGTACACTGTTCCGGCTTGTTTTGTTTTTTTTCTTCCTATGTTGGCTCAGGCTTAGCAATGGCCATCAGTAAAGATATCAATGAACAATGACCTGCACTATCCAGCCTCTCTAGAAATCCTGATGTCCTGGCTTCCCAGGGGAAAGTTTCAGGAAAGAGAGTGGAAATCTATAACTGAACACATATCACTTTCTTTTCCCCAGCTGACCGCGCTATCTTTCCTATCCCATCAACACACAGACACACACTTACCTCTGCAGAACAATGAGAGGATTCTGTGATCCCCATTGTACAAAAAAAGAATTTTTTATTATTTTTTTTAATAGCAGCATACAGTATCAGCAGAATTACTTCGGCTTGGATTCAACACTGCAGCAGCCTTGCTAGAGTGTGTCAAGCCCAGAGGGGTTTATAGCTTTGATCTAACGCACAATACCCTGTGAGTGAGGGGGGAAATTGTGCATACATGCACACACACCCATACACAAATTAGCGCATTGCTCCCTCTCAATTCTCATATAAACACATATACCTTCATACACACAAAAGCTATCACACAGAAAAACACACATACACATGCACACGCACACACAAATCCCCTTTGATATAGTTCCAGGCTTTTAGTGGATGATTAGGCGAGGCGACCGAACTAAGGTCTAGAGTGATAGGAGGAAGCAGGAGCCTGCTGCTCTTTAGTTAGAGGAAACCAATACTCTGTCTGTAGATAGAGGGGTAATTATGCTCAAGGGTTGAGGAGAGAGAGGGCTGAGCATTTTGGAGTAGGAACCAATGAGAGGAGGAGGACAGGGTTGAGGAAGACTTTGCTGGAGGGTTGATTTCAGATGTGCTTACCGCGTCACCCTCACAGACAGCAATTAAAAATTCTCCAGAGGAATTTTAGTCTGTGTTTATTGTTAGCGTGTCTGTGTGTGCATGTGTTGAATATGTGCATTATGGTGAAGGGTGCGGTTGTGCGTGGTTTTTATCTAGTGCTGCATAAATGCAGTCGAGACTGTGACACGTGCATATATGTGTGTTAGAGGGCAAACTCCTGTTTCCACTCAAACACTTGGTGGTCTAAGAGCCGTAAAATATTAATGCGTTTCTTCCCTTAATGATTCATAAATTTTATTCCAATACTTGCACTCTGCTTCTCCTCTTGGCTTGGTTAAGAAGGGAAAAATATATATATAAGAGCGAGTAAGAGACAAGTGTGGAGTGAAGTCTGGAGAATGCAGTGAAAATGAAGTTTTTCCTCCCTCATCCCACACTTCAGCATGCTGCATGCAAGTGCTAAGGGATCATAATGTCAGTAAATAGTATTCATAAACAAATGCTTTCCAAGGGGATGTGTTTATGCATTCATAGCAACACCGAACTGTGCTGTGTATTTTGCTAGAAAAACTGCTGCAGACTGCCTGTGACACCTTACAAAATATCAGCTTTAGCTGACAGGAAACAAGGGATTGCTTTATTTACTTATATAAACCCGCCACTATCAAAAGAAAGTCCAGGTTTTTTGTTTTTTTATCACTTCCTCCTCACAGTGAGATATAGCAAGGCTCCATTTTTAATGACGGCTAATCTTAAAGAAAACAGATTTGCATTATGTTTCTATTTATTTATTTATTTATTTATCACCCAGCATCGATCGGAGCTCCAGAATCACCACTTGGGACTAAATGAAAAGAAAATGAGCTTCTTACTCTGTGCCTTCTTTATCTGCACCTTTTCCTAATCCCCTGCTTTACACCTTCCTCGCTTTTGATTCAGTAGCACTTTATAAGATAACAACATTAATATTAGGATAGGAGAACATTTTCATTTGGAAGAAACTGCCTGCTTAGATGCTCCTTCTCACTGCCTTTAACTCTTCCAGATGGGGGCAAAACTGTCTCATTTGCAGGAGCAGCTGGATGCCTGATTGCGATAACAGGTGAAGTAATAAACCTACAGTGTATTAGAATACTGATTGGTTGATGCGTTTCAGCTCAGTGAGAGAGTATAGTTGTGTTTTAAATGAGCTTTAACATTATGTCCCTCACATGTACACTTAATGAGGGGTAAAGTTTTACGACTTTTGTAGCAGGTGGGTCACCATTGCAAAATTAGAGGAATCAAACAAAAATAAATTCATAAATCAGAGACAGTGACAGATACTGTAATGTGCTTTATTTGTCTTTATCTTACACAAGTACTTTCAGTTGAAATTTCAAATACACCATGTGCCACATACAAGCTTAAATAGGCCCGACCAGTAAAGCTCCCACCCTTTTTTACTCTGGAACCATTATAAAAACCATAAATTTCTATATCAGATAGTGAAAAAAACTGTAATTTAATTTTTATTTATTTTGGTGTAGTATGAGTAACCATGGGGAAAGTCTTGATCAGTAGGAAAAGCTGTTAAACCTATGAAAGTACTGTTAAATGTCCATTCCTCGTCCCATCACATTTTCCAAAGCAGTTAAGTGGGCCAAATTGGAGACTTTGTCAGGCCGATTCTGGCCCCCGGGCATTATGTTTGACACCACCGCCTTAAGCTCAGTGTTCTGAGCACCTTGGTGTTTTGAAAATGAATGTAATAAGCTAGGAGTGGATCTAATCAAGAAACTGAGGGACACTGCAAACTCATAAGAATCATGACAGTCACAAGGTGGCCTATCCTGAACCATAGTCTACTTTAGCATCTCTTATGAGTCTCACTGGAACCAAATGTTACAGGAACATAAAACGTTTTGTGTTTTTTATAAGACTTGAAACTAGTGAATGCAATCATTGAGAAATTGGTCATACTGAGGCCCTCAATCAAGGAAACCAAAGGGCCTTTGTCATAGATTTTTCTTGCAACCAGAAGATTTGCCCCCTGTGAGAAAGCTTGCAGGTTGAAGGCACTTCTACACTGGCTTAACCTTTTAGACCTCTAAGCTATGGCCATCTGCTATAAACAGTCTGCCAGTCTCTATTTCCCACATGAGGAATTGCACGTAGATACAGCTGGAATATTTCATGAATAAAGAATACACAGAGTCAGTCATTTATGCACTCTTTTACATCTCAAATATATGAAAGACACATGAATAATCACATGTTCACAAAAGCGACAATAACGGAAAAATCAGCCAAAAAATTCAGTCAATAAGCCAGGATCAAGCGGCTTTTAAATCAGACCCCCAAACTTAATGACTACAGCAAAGGTCACTTCCTCTGAGAATTTATTGAAATGACTGGGTCTAGATTTCTTAGTGACAGGAGCCTTTTTATTTCCCCCCTCTCTGCCTGAACCTACGCTGACCACTGACTAATGAAGATTGATCCAGTATATTATAGACATAACGACTTTCAGGAGCTACTAAATCCTCTCAGCGGGGTTGTACAGACAGACAAGGAGATGAAAAGACGAACTGATAAGTAAAGGAAAAAAAGTGAAGAAAGTGGTGGAAAAGTGCTGCCCTTCTCCTGCTGCAGGTGTTTTCCTTTGGATAACATAGGTTGGAGGCCATTACTGGGGTTATGAGTGATGTAAGATGGTAGTTACCGCAGGCTTGAACATGAAGTGTGTTTCACAAAGAAGGAAATGGAATGAAATATTGTCAAGGTCTGTCATGTGGATGCAGCAGCAGCACACGGTTGCTATAATGAGCACATCACCAGTCTGTCATTGCACTACACATGTCATTGCAGACTAAGCCTCCCACGTGTTCAGTGTCTTAATAATCTCACCCACACACAAGCAAGGCAAGGGAGGGGAGAAAAAAATTAATAACTACTGCCCACAATAAAACATACAATTAATCTACACATTCAAGAATCTGCACAGCTGAACAGGCAAGAGTCTCTCCTGGGCTCTGGGCATGCGTGTAGATGGACGCGGTGCACCATTCCCATCATTTTCAGAATTTTGTCTTTTTAAATATACTTCATTGTAATTGTTTTTAATTAGGCTGAAAGAGGATCTGGCAACGAAAGAGAAAAGGGAGCTTGCATGGAGATGGCTTTTTATCAGGAGGACAAAAGCAATGGTTGGCTGGCCACCAGTGTGATGCAACATGGTGACATTTTTTATCATCTGTCCTTACATAAGCTGTTCCTGAATATTGTAGATGCGTGGTTTTTTTTTCCTATTGAAATAACTCATCAAACTCTTGCTTATCTTAACAAAAGATCTTCTTTTAAAAGAAAAAAAACACACGATCGTGATCACTTGAGTATACAAATGCAGATAACACACAAGTCCACATATTTTCCATCTTTTTCTCTCAAAGTCAGTCACAATACTCTTGGAGTCATATCACCTCTTTTCGTCTTTCTGTTGAATCTCTGACAATATTTTGATGGACAGAAACGGCCCCGGGCCACTCCGCATCTGGAGAATGCCATTTCCCCTCTGTTCCAGCACAATCGTGCACTGCAGTAGTGACCACGTACTGGCCAGCCCTCGTCCCATGTCCCTGTGTCAGCCATCTCCTCTGGGTGAGAATGAGTTCCCGGATGCCAGCTTCTATAAATCATGTGCATGTTTATTTATGTGCTGTTTTTAATAATGTTCACTTCATTTAAATGCTAGTGCAGACAGGGGTAGACCGTTGTAATGCTGCTTGTCTGTCTGCACTCTGGCTTGACTGTCTGTAGCATTTCTTCAATGCCAAAGCAGGCATTGACTAAGCATTGTCTGTTTATTTGCTCGCCTCGGGGTGTTTCAGCACAAGCTGCTATATAGACTGTAAATGCCTTCCCTACTGTTCCTGTTGCTGTCTCCCACCACCAACCGTGGCAGTATGTCATCTTTAGACAATGCACTGCACAGGGTGACAACAAAGTGCTAGCTTTTGATTAGGTTGATGTCTCAGAGTAACATACTTGATGCTATGTATAAAGGGAGAATATAAAAAGGGCCCGTGTAGCAAGATGTCCTTCATCACATCACTTTGTCTGACTGGGCCGATGTTTTACGTGGTGTTTGAGATAACAGAGGAGAGAAAGAGAGAGAAAAGAAGCAGAGAGGGTGGGAAGGAGAGACATGCAGCAGAAACGAGTGGAAACCTAATAGTGAGGGACAGTTCCGTGATGTCGCCCTACAAAAAGAGACAGCCCTCCATCTCACTTATCTCCTGTTTGCTCAATTTCCTCTGTGTACGACAGTGCACCTGAGGTCTAGTTGTAGCCTCCCGGAGCTCCTCGGCAGCAGCCCCTGCGAGATAATAGCCAATCCAGCTATCCCCGATCCCAAATCAGACGAGGCCAAAAGACCTTGTGCTTTGTTTAAGATTTCCAATGAGCAAGGCAATGTCCCTGTGGCAGCAAGCTATTATAAAAGCAGACAGACTCATATCAGACTTCTTTTTACACAACTAATGGCAAAACGGGAAAAAAAAAACTCTCTTTGGTCTCCGAGGTTGTGTCAACCAAGCAGGGCTATTTTGGCTATTGTGTGCTACAGGATTACTCAATGGAGCATTTCTTTTTCCTCTTTTAAAGTATTCCGCTGTGATAACTTTGAAGTCAATAATCCACACACTCATCTCAAATGATGGTATTACTTATAGTATGATTGGCTGTTAATGGTGTGAGTGTTTTTGTGAGTGATACACAACTTAGCAAAGCACTGTGTAGACAAAGTTGCAGAGCTGCCACTAATGCCTTGATGTCTTCTACGATTATCCTCCCACTCGACACCTTGTCTTCTTTGTGTTTGTTGAAGGAGTCAGATTCAATTATCAGACAGCTCTCGCGGCTGTGCCAATCAGTCTCCCGTCTCCCAGATACCTAATTCCACTTTCAACTTGGACGTCATATCTGTTATTATTAAAGCACAACAGCTGCCTTGTATGAAAGGTAGTCACGCTTCTCAGAGCAGGGCGTTCCAATTCATATGACTGCTTATGACCTGTGTGTTTGAAAAGGCTAAAAACCTGGCAAGTAATAGGATTTTTCTTTTTTCGTGCAAATCGTATTCAGCAAAGTTGTAAACAACAGAAGAGATTTGCAAGCATGGTTTTCTTTCCATGTGTGGTCAGCGACCCCTTTTGCAAGCCTTTTCATTAACAGGTAGAAAGAGATGATAACGCCGAGTGGCGTTTTGTGTATGCAGATCAATACTTTACAGTGTCGAGTAGTTCGTGGATGACACAGCAGTAGAGATTGACCAAGAAGAAAAAAACAACTAGACTGATATAACACACTGTAGCATCCCAAGGGAACGTTCCTTCTGGTCAAACAGGGAAAGAACCGCAGGTGAATCGTTAGGAAATCCTAGCTCTTAAAAACCCAAGCGCAAATCAATGGGCCCGTAAGGAGCACCCAGCTAGCCTTCGACTTCCCGATTGCCGCACTATCAACATTTCATGTTGATGTGACGGGATCAGCTGCACGCAGGGAAAACCACTTGGGTACTATCCATCATGTTGAACACACAGGAGCCGCTAAAGCCCCTCAGAGATGAAAGCAAAGATATTACCTATTTGCAGTCAGACGCATGCACTTATGTAAACTGCACACTGGGACCCGAGCACTTTTAGAGTCATGCTTGCTCACTCATATTATGAACAGAGCTATCAGAGCTGCAAATCCATTTGATATGAGAAATCCGAACAGAACAACAGGATAATCAGCAACACCCGGATATGCAGCTCCTCTTTCAGTGCTTCCATATTTTCTTCCCCTGATCTGTGGTTGTCTACAATGAGCCTCACTCTAAAGGAATCCAATCTTAATATGTAGCATTCTAGCAAGAGCTTTTAATGTCTCCTGTTTCTGCACTCAAAAGGACCCAATCATTGCTAATATACTTAACCCAGCACCTCCGGAAAAAGGTGAGAGATTACAGCAGACAGACTTTTATTGCTCCAGTAAAATAAATAAATAAATAAATACAGCTGATCCTTTTTTAAACTGACGGTCTCAAATGATCGATTTTAAAAGGAGACAACCAGCAGGACAGTCAGACACCGCAATGTGTGAGTGGCGAGAACTTTCACAGGATACATGAGTGAAATAAGAACCACAGTCGGATAATGAAGGAGAGATATCAAGAAGAGGTAACACAGCTTGAGGCTACAAGTCATGCAGCATACTCTCTTCTCCAGGTTTGGACACACAAAGTCCTCCTCATATAAAGCTTTAACAAATGCGGCTAACTAATGAAAGCATATTGGATGAATCAACATTTAAGTTTTTACGGTTCGGTGGATGTGTTTCTCTTAAAAGTAGTCCTCAGTTTCAGATTTATCCCTGGAGAGTGGCCATTAAGAAGGAAGCAAAAGGAGATGGCAAGTTGGAGACAATCAAATCAGGGTTCATAAAGAAACAGATGGTGTTAGGCCGCCTGTTTACACAACTAGTCTTAACTGCTGCCACATTAAACACACCCACAGTGGTATACTCACTATTACTCGCATTACCATGACTCAGACGAGAGAATGGGGCAATGTCAAGAGAAAGTCAAGAATGCTTGTTAGCTTTAATGGAATGTCTGGCGCCGTTGTAAAATGCAGCAACGTATCATTTAAGATTTTTTTCCTGCCGTGCGACTAAGTTAGAGACATCCGTGCATTACAACAGACAGGAGGCGTAAGCTTTCTTGTAGAAGAAAGCCACTTAACACTGATGTGCGCATGCTGAGACATTTGCTGGTTCATTTACTTGCAAGTGGACGTGCTGCGCTCTCTGTCTCGTGTGATGCTGCCTGTGCGAGTCTGAATGTGGGCGCGCCTGTGCAAGGATGCATATTCATGGTAAATGTTGCACATTTTTGCATACTAACGCATGCATCCGTAGAAACGGCAAGATTTCTCTGCAGCAAACCCTTCTCCTAACTTCCAAAAATCTTGTTCTCATTCAGTCCGTGATCCTCCGTCTGTCTACTCCTCCCAGCTCATTAAATGTGCCGGTCTCTTTTTTTTTTGTTATCTAAGAGATGAGCAAACACAAATAATGACTCATCCACATGTAATTATACTAGATTATTGTCACATTAGAGTCATCACATTTGAACTCCTGCCTACTTGTTATCATATGTAATTTATGCAAACCACTACAACTGTCCGCCTGCTTTTACTTTAAAAGGCATGCGCTTTGACGCAGTGTTACGTTCAATTAGTCATAATTGCAGATGACTTTACCCTCTTATTGCGATACATATCTGTTAAGACATCCAGCCACTGCGCCTGAATGTCAGAATTTATTAGTCAGTCTAGTAGTCACGCTGACAATCCTCCCACTCAAAAATGCACAAATAACTCTTGATTATCCGGAGAGGATACTATGAATTTTCTGATTCCATTATGCTAAGATCGGTCCTGTTGGTGACAAGAAAACTCCAGAGTAATTTGGTTCCTGATTGACTGGGACAAATTATAGGAGTAAAATGTTATTGGGTATCAGGTTAAAAGAGAAAATAGCTAAAGACGACAGAGGCAAGGGAAAAGAGAGGGTTCAGACTCAGGAGGAAGTGGTTTATACACTTTAGAACAAGTGATGCTGATCAAATGTGTCCTTGCCTGTGTCACTGTCGGCCTGTGGGAGCGACCTGCTTCACCCATGAATATTCCAAGTGTCCAGCATTAAGATTATAAATTGTCAACATCTGCACATTATGCTGTATGCTAGGCTAAGATTCCATTATGCCAATGTTTTCTTCACACACAGACACACACAAAGAAAAAACCCTGGGTGATAAACATCCAGACGTTCTGTGTACTCACAATCAGTTGACGATAATACTTTGGAAAATAAAAGTGTTACTAATCTCTTCTATGTTTTTGAAAGGACATACGTGCCTCAGAGGGCAAACTGCAGCTTTTGTGATAGTTAAAATCAAAATCTATTAGACAGCCGGGCCTTGGAAGTGTAATTAGGCATCTACCTGGCAAAATTCCCTCTGATGCCAAACTTTTCAAAGCCCACCCTGCTTTAAAGCAAAGGACCCCTGAAGAAAGGAATCAATTAATTCATTATTTATTATTTACTGACTATACACCGGGAAACAAAATCTTTTTTTAAGTACCTAATGCAACCTCTAAGCTCGTCTCCTTGGAGAGTAAACAACGGCTGGTTTTAGCCATTCAAGTTTAAGCACTTCTTACTAGGGGTGGGTTTTTATAATCGATTCATCGATTAAAATCGATTCTGGCTTGGATAACGTAAAATCGATTCATTAAAATCCTGAATCGATTTTTTAATATTAATTTATTTTTCCCGAAATGCCAGAATCTCTGGTGAAATCTCACAAAATTTCAACAACCACCAAACAGCTAAGACAGTAAATGAGAGCAGGACCCATTGTGTTTGCTGTTTACTGCATACTTCCAAGGCACGTGTTTAAAATATATGTGCTGCAAAGCAAAGAACTGTGTGTTCATCTTGCAATTATATGACTTATTCATTAGAGGAAGAGAGGAAATTGGATGAATGTCGATGAAAAGTATTAAAAAAAATTAAATACAAATGGGAAGACGATTAAATTTATAGCACCACTGTGACAAATGGCAGCTTTGACTCTGAATCACCTTTGGGTAAGGGCCCAGTGGATGATGTTAATGTTGAAGGACATGACAGCCCATTGGCTATTGGGAGCTAAACAGGGATCGCCTTTCACTCATACCATGTGAATGAAAGGGGAACAGACTGAATTAAAATACTCCTTTGATTTTATTTCTATTTCGGAAAGAAAACATTTTCATTCAACATGTGAATATTTCAGCACATCATAAAATAGCAGTTAAAGTAAAACTTTTTAAAAAGTTTACTGTCTACTGTCTTTTTAAATGTATCCTTGCATGGATACTGAATTTACTGGTCAGGGTGCAAATGTGGTGATTTAACATGATTATTATGAAATCAACATCATGAATGTGGTTTTAGACCTTTAGAAATACTAGATTGGAGTAGGCAACTCCAGGCTTCAAGTGCCGGTGTCCTGCAGCTTTTAAATATCACCCTGGGTTAACACACCTGAATCACATGATTAGTTCACTATCAGGCCTCTGGAGAACTACAAGACATGTTGAGGAGGTAATTTAGCCATTTAAATCAGCTGTGTTGGTTCGAGGACACATCTAAAACCTGCAGGACACCAGCACTTGAGGCCTGGAGTTGCCCTATACTAGTTCCTCTGTCTACTTAAAGAACAGATATTGTTTTACAGTATTGGAGCATAACACAAGAGATTATATTATTATGGGAAATAACAGCATGAAAAACTAAATTAAAATCTCCAAATTTAACAGCAGCCAAGTACTGGACCAGACTGAGTTTTGAGGTGAGGCAAACTTTGCCTTCTGACTTTGCAATAAGTAAAGTCAAGCGAAGCCTTTTAAGTCAATCAATGCTTTCTCAGCACATATTTCTAAGTCTGTTTGAAGTTTCGGCTAAATTAAGTCATATGCTGTCAGTAAATGTGTGTAAGCTAACCAGCACATGCACAGCTTTCGTTCACTGAAGATCACTCCACGCTTAGACAATATGAGGCTGTGCATATGACATGAGTAAATATTTCCACTTCACGCTGGAGTTTAGGGCTTGACTGTACTTGCTACAGACACTATCATCATACCTTCATAAATACTCTAGAGACAGCAGGATTTGACAGAACGCTATCAGCTGTCACTGTAGAGGGCGTGCAGGAAACTGACACTGAGGAGTAAATCACTCTGTATAGATCCACTGATGATACTGATGATGATTCAACATCTCAAGGAGAGGGCTGTTACTGTAAATAATGTCCACATCAACCCCCATGCTTCATAACCAAGAGCTGTTCCTTGTGGATCACACTAAATGTTATGTTGTTAAAATGCAAATAAAGCTTCCTCTAGCAGATGTGCTCTCATTCGAAAACAGTTGGAATCTTTTTTTTAAAAAATGCCATCTGATTTCAGCAGCTATACATATTTTCAGAAGACGTCTGGATCATTAGACTTGAGGAAACAATCCACTGTTTCTCAAAGGGGTCTGACCCCCATGATTTAGCAAGCTAGAAGCAGATTGAGATCCTGTGACATACAGCAAGAATGTGGGTGTGCTAATCACTCCATATTCACTAAGGAACTGGGTTATAATTGTTGCCTTCAGATGCTAAGGACAATATGATGCTGTGCAGTTTTCAGCTTACATGCACAAGGGCTGAGGGTTACCATGGAGACAGATATCTGGACTTCCAAAGCTATGGTTTTTCTGAACACCCTCAGGTATGCAGCCTAGATACTTGAAGCTCCTAGATGAACAAACCTTATACAAACCGTTGGTTCAGTCGGTGCATTTGTGATGGATTGCAGTTTGATAAGGAGTTTAGCATCTTTGGTATCAGGGGACTAAAATGAAGGTGACATCCTTCCTGCTGTGACCTATGCTGTATGTTGAAGCAGCTGACATGATTGAAGTATGTCAGCACTTTAAAGTCAGAGCAGCAGCTAATAAAAGGAGGAAAATCTGTCTCGACTTTTGGAGTTTGAGTTGGCTCAGGGGGTGTAACCCAAGTGAACCGGAATCATTGTGACCTTTTGGACCCGGCTCTGCAGAAATAAAGCTCCGCACTCAGAGCTGAGGAAAAGGAGGTCGGAGGCCAAACGGTGGCTGGGGAATGGGTCAGTGATTACAGTAAGAGGCCCAGCCACTCATCGATTCCTTGGCTCAGCCTAGAGCGGGAGAATGACCGGTGCTCTCGCAGACACTCTGAGACAAAAATGGAGCTGATGCAAGGAAACGGGAAGAAATGAGGGCCAAGGAGAGGCCAGGGACACTGAGAAGCAGAGGCACTCACTATGAAGTCTTTCCAAATGAGAGCAGGAAGGGCCGTGTCAGCGACTGTTGTGTAGAGACGCAAAGAGTGTGTAGTGAACCTGAACCAAACACCTCTAGAGAAATGCTGTGTTCTCGGTCTTAGAGTAAACTTACTATAAAAATGTACTCTATGCTATTTGCTTTGTAGAACTTTTTTGGTATGTGCAGTGGATTCTCCACAGATGTAAGTTGTACCTTGAGATGGAAAGTACTTTTGGCTGCACCAAAACTTTATAGTAGAACATGGCCATGATTATCTAGCTTGCAGCCATTTCTTTCTCAGAGCAACAGACTAATGTAGTCCTGTAATCACAGTGAGGAGGGTTTATTGGAAAGCTAATTGCCTATTAAGTTTAACTTGTTGCCTTGGATTTTCTTAGCACACTTATGAGGCTGAGGACCAGAAGGCTTGAGAAAAATATGAGGCGATGTTTTCAAACTTCAGAGAGAAGCTGTCAAAGCTGTAATGGAAAATGCCAAGTTTTGCAGCGATGGTTTTACACAGTCAAAGGAACAGAAAATATTTATAAGGTTCTGCAACGCTCTGCCTCCATGAAAGGGCTGTTTTAGAACAAAAGTACAACTTAAAATGTTTTTCGATAAAAACATTTTTTTTTCTTTTTTCAAAGCAGTGCCAAATATGCTGCAGGTTAAGAAGAATTGAATATATTTTAGGAATAATTTACTCTCAGTTTTTCTAACTCATATTGCTTTTTCTGTTTAGTCTCTGCAAAAACAAATAGTAGTAGACACATTTGTACATGCACAGAATAGACAACCTCATCAAATTGTCCATCCACTTTCCCAGCCAGACCCACTTCTTCTCTGTACTATTATTTTTCTTTCTGAGCCCTCTTCATTCCAGTCCCCATGCAGCTCTCACAGTCATTACCTACTGAGTTAATCAGAGGTGGAGGCCACAGCAGTATACTGGCAGAGTGTACGCTATAATCTGTGTAAACACACACATGCAATATTTGAGCAATAACACACAGTCATGTATCCATGGCTTCAGGGGTCTCTCCATTGACTTACATTCATTTTCTGTCTGCGTCCCCGTAACTGCTACTTGACTAACACTTAACCTGACTCAAGCCTAACTCTAAAACATGCCCATTGATTTACACAATGGGGACTTAGTGTTTCCACAAGAACAGCACGTCCCCATAACATAACTACAAAGATCTAGGTCCCCACGACATTAATAATGGACACACACACAGCACAAACACTCTCTTGCATCTCTCCAAGTGTGAGCATAAGAGTAGATTAGACCAGACAAATAAATGCATTGAAGATTGCCTGAAAGATAATCGTTACCCGACGGTATTAAAGGGTCCCACATATGCCTCGCGTTTTGGGGCCTACACCTTAGTGCTGAACATCTTTTAAAACTCCCAGGCACATCCAACCTGAAAACAAAAATCAATACACCTCCACCTCCCTTTTTTCCAATTTTATACCCCAGGATATCCCTGGCATTCGATTCGGTGTCACTTAAGGACAAATAAGCAATTTTTGAAAATGTAGATTGCCATGCTTGTCAAATGATGGTGTTTAAAAACAGCAACTATGTTTCATCCCAGTGCTCACAGAAAGCAACATGGGTTTGAGCCAGAGCCACCCCCAACCGAATGCTCACGGGGATGCTAAATATAGAAACCATTTTCCATATTTCTTTTCATCAACACTAGGGCCGTTGCCCAGCATATCATTTTCTCATCATGCAAATTGGCAGAAACTTGTACCATTTGCGTTGTTCATCTATTTGGCAGAGACAGCCTGTTCACTTGATGGGACAACTTCACAAAGCTAACTGGAGGTTTCTGCTTGTTTATTTGACTTCAAAATAATGCACTGTAGTGGAAACTGGAATGTGTAAAAGTAAAAGATGAAGCTGGAGGAAGTTTGTAAGGGTGTTTTGATTTCCCGATGAATATTTATGAACTTAATGGTGCTATGGCACGTGAAGAGTTGAAGAGGATATAAGAAGTTGAGTTTAAATTAAAATAGCCATAATGCATGGTGCTGGGTATAACCGTCTTTATAATGAGTATATGAACAAAACCACAAACGATCCACCTCGAGCAGTTGATATAAAATCTGCTGGCCTTCATCGCTCATGGGTGAAGGATACTTATTTACACATTTATGAGTTAAGTAATTCATCCTTCAACTTGGAAAAAAAATTATCCAAATACTTATACTATATAGCCTTTTTCACTTTAGGGAAAGAAGACAATCTCCAGCCGAATTGCCCGAGGTAGTGAAGTGTTTGCATAGTCTGGGTACTGCGGGAAATTATAAATATATAAAGTAAAAAATATAAATAAAAAAAGTAGCTTAAAACAGGGCGATGGTGAAGAGAATAACAACAAGAGGAGAGTGTCTGTTTGTTACTGGCGGGATCTGGCAAAGTGAAAGAGGATAGAAAAACAGAGTGAAGCTGTAGAAAAAGAGTTCTTTGTTTCCTAATGGATCAGATCTGCTGCCACTAAATGCACCAGTGCTGTCAGTGTCATTTCTCTTTAAACCTCTAAGGAGGGAATATGTAGCCAAGAAAGCTAGATGATAGAGTCTAAGGTGGAGGAAAGCGACACAAGATTTCTGCTTTCTCATTTCTCCCTCTGATGTAATGTCTTGTAGGAGCATGTTAATTACACAAAAAAGGTGTCTTAAATGTTAAGAGATCAGGAAAAAGTATCATTGCAGTCAGTCTGGGTCAAGTAGTGTTGGGAGAGCAGGCTGGTTACTTTCTCCTCATTTTATTTTGATTATAGAGATATTTGGTGAGGCACTGGTAGGAAAGGGATTCTCACAAGTAGTGGTAATACAGAACTGGCTATACAAAGTCAATGAGGTAATGTTTGTCCTTTTTCCAGTACACAAAGTACACAATGATGCTGGAAGAATCTCATCAAAAGAGAAAGCCTTTTTTTGGCAGCTCACTTTATCACATAAGGTAGCTGCACATGTTTGAGTTGACAGAATTTTATTTATTTATTTTTTTTTAATGTCGGATGCCCTTCCTGATGCAACCCCAAAGGACTTTGTGTCTCTGACTGAAACTGAACCTTTCACTTGCCAAGCTAAGCAATAGGCTAGCTTGGGAAGCTAATGACTATATGGGTATACTCATAGTATACCTTTTAACCACTATAAGCATAAACGTTTGTAATTAAATTAAATCAAATTCTATATTGTTTATATTTCATCAAATCCCAATAACAGTTTTGCCTCAAGGTGTTTTATATTTTAAGGTAAAGACCCTACAATAATAATACAGAGAAAATCCCAACAATTAGATGACATGGTATGAGCAAGCACTTGGTGACAGCGGGAAAGAAAAACTTCCTTTTAACAGGAAGAACCTTCAGGCAGGATCAGCCGTGACTGGTTGAGAGTTTAGTCTTATATGCTGGTACGCTGTGCTAATTTATAATGTGTTATCTTTCTCATAAACTCTAAAACACATTATGAAGCTAATTTCTTTTAAACAAGTGATAGTTTTTTTTCAATATCACTTGAATGTATAACATACTGCACGATTTTTTAAACAGAGTACAGATGCCTCAAAACGTAATTTTTTATTTTAGTTTCTCTTCTTATTACATTGTTGATTTCAGTTGGGACTCACTCTTACATTATCATTTATCATAACTTGTTGTGCAGGACCAATTTAAAACCAATGTGTCCATTTATTTAAATACTTGCTGTCTGGTGACTAAATGTGAGAAATAAAATGAATCTGACAACATTTAATAATGTCTTTGCTTTGACGATGGGCTATGCCAGCCTGGTGGAACGGATATGACTGAATAAAAATGACAAATGTGTGCCTTATTCACTTTTATCAAGCTATCATAAGTGTGGCAGATTTACTGGCCCTCTGGAGACGTAACTCAGTTAATCACAGAGTAGCACAAACTACAGAAGTTACCAAAGTAGTCAGTAGGGTGTGCAGCAGGCTTTATCTAGCTTGACTTTTATCTGTCTTATCAAATGTTGGATCACAGTTTCAGAGTTGGATTTTTTCCTCTGCAAGTACATTTTTGACATGGGTAAGTTGCCGCAAACATCCAGACTTTCAGTGCTGAATATTCCAGCACAGAAAGAAACTTGTGTGTGTTCAAGTGGGAGAAAAAATGTCTCCAGGCATATTTTGTGAGATGAATGATAAAATGATGCCTGCTGGAAACCTACGTAGCTTCACGGAAAAGCCGAAATTATACGTAAATCCAGCCAAAATTGTGTTTTTCATTCTGCGGTGGGTCTTAGGTGCTTGTCTGACACTTAATCCACACTGATTTGCTTGTCTTTGAACTTTTTTTTTTTTCACTCCTTATCCTCCTTTCATACCGCTCGGAGTATTTTTGGTCTTTCTATTTTATTTAGCTTTTGGGTTTTTTTGCTCTTCCTCCACCTCTTCACTCTTAATTACTTGTGATCACTTGTCTAATTTCTGAAAAAAACATCCATTCACAGCGCCACAGCTTGACAAAGACAACAGCAAAGATGATGCTCTTCTTGCAGGGATGGAGGGGAGAGGGAGGAGCCGGAGTGCATGTGCGCACTTGGTATGTCAAGTCAAATTGTTTTTACATTTCATCTTGTTGGCTCCTTATCTATTCAACTGTTTATCTGCATCTCTGCTGGGGTATGTGTGAGCTCCTGGCTTGCGTCTCTGTGTGTGTTTGCGTGCAGCAACTGCCAAAGTCAGGAGGCAGGCAGCTTGCTGTGTCAAGGGCTGTGGGGGAATGTTCAAACCTCAGTCAGTGGGGATTGTGTGTGAAATACAGATGTTAGAAATGGCTCCACTGTTTGCCTATTGTTATCACTGCTCTTTGGCTCAGAAAAGAAGAGTCTTGGGTTTTGACTTGACAAGGGAGAAACAGAATGATAAATTGTCCCACCAGCTTTCATCTAACCCCCCCTCTTCTCCTCACTTCCTCTATACTGATGCCCCACCCTGCTGTAGATGGCATGAAAAAAACAACATATTACAAAGTAATACACAGACAGCTACACAGTGAGCAGAAGCGATAGCAGTCCCCACCCTCTTGTCTCACCAGCTGCCACACTAGAAAGCATGGCATGAATTAATAAGGCAAAAAGAGGGTTCCAATCATTTGTTGTTGTTTTTTTGTTTCTTTAAGTATGCGATTCCAAGTGGCTGAATTAAAGATAGAAGGAAGACTGACAGAAACAAAGAAACGCAAAGTTTGTTCATGCACATAGAAATCAGCATCACGATTATGTAGAGTGGAGCACTGTGTAAAATAATCATGCATTCTGAGATTTATGCTCCTCATGATAATGATTTTCACAACACTCATTTTCCACTGCTGAAATGAATATATATTTTATATATA
>NW_024582812.1:65515-85359 GCF_018398535.1 Haplochromis burtoni
TATATATATACACTAATTATACTATAATATACTAATATATATAATATACTAATTAGCCTAAAGAACAAAGAAGTCAGTTCTCTGATCTCTCCTGCTGAATGCTGACGATGGGCAGTTTGGCTACAGCAGCAATTAAGTCAAGCTTTTAAGCTGCTCGACAAAATAACTTGTTCCTCTGTGAAATGAGGTCTGTTTAAAAAAACAAACAAAAAAAATAATCAAGCAACACACATTAAGGTTTCCGACACATCTTTAGCAGCTACTTTGCTGTTTGAACTGTTTGTGTGGCTTCTGCGCCGGCTGACACTGCATAAAAGAGAAGATAACAAAACAAAAATATTTGGCAATATAAATAGCAGTGAACAGAGAGCCTCTTGGCTAATTAAAGACTTGGCACATAACGAGAACAAAGTTAGGTGTTAGTCTGAAGGTGGAGATGTCTACACACTAATTAATCTGTAGAGACTGTTGACATGGCTGTGGCCAGCTGTACTAATGAATCTATGTATTTTCAGAAATGGCATATTTTATCATGTGGAAGGTGCTTTTATGGCATTCCCTGCTTTTGGAACAAGCAGGAATTAATTAACTTTCTGTGAAAATTAGAGCCATTCCGGAGACTTTCAACCTCCCATACCCACAGACGACGCACAGTACGATCTTACCCAACGACTTCACCCAAACGCAACTGTCAACCAACAACTGCTCCTCAAAGGAGACGTTAAACATCTAAATTTCTCCACTCTGCGCTGCAGGAGCACTCCCACTGATGTGTAACATTAATTTCTCATGATGTCAGTCAGCTTTCATCAGTGTTAAACTTTAGCTCGCCTATGAGATGACCGTCTGGGGCAGACGTGGGAAGACTCCGGAGGGCTATGTGTGAAGATGAGTGTCCCCTCTCGTGGGTGGCGTCGCTCCACCCCGCTCTGAACTGCCACTGGAAAAAAACAAAAAGGTGAAACTTATACATTTTAATATCTTCTGCCTGGATGCTTTCCTCTGACTACATGGTCATGTTTCCCAGAATGCCTTCACTGCCTTTCCAATTATTTCGAAGAACAGAACAGGAGATGGGAACAAAAGTGTGTAATGGAAACTCACAAAGCCTGGGTGTGTTGGGGAAAAGGTTGAGTGGGTGTGTGTCTGGACTGCTTAGTTATCTGCTTCCTTCGCTGGTCTATAGGTACAGTATATAGGTATGTTATATAAAATAGTGATGTAATTCCTTTATAATAATGCTCATGTACTTCTAAACAAAATCAAAATTCAATGAGCACCATCCAGCTTTTTCACACTCTGTGATGCGCACAGTAAAAAACAAAAAAAAACTTGAAGCCGAAATATTCAGCAGACATAAACTATGAGCAATAATGTGCAGTTATAGCACTCTCTTCTAGGTTCAATCATAATAGGTTTTATTTGTCTGCACATTTAGGAGTTAGGGAAACACTGACATAGAATTTGACCTCGATCTCGAGTTAGCTGATAGTTCCCGCAGGAATGGAGGGAGGGGGGAAAAAAACATTAGTCGATAGCGAAGTGGTAGATAGAACTTAAGATGTTGTCTGCAGGGCTTCCTCTCCTCACAGCGTTCGGTCTTTGAGGCCAGAGCAGCATTTCCATCCATCATGCATCACCTTTCCATGATAGCATGGCTTCCACAGCCAACTACTTTTACATTATGTATTGTGAGCCAAGTGGTCTATGCAGGCTTATTGCCACTGAAGGAACTGCCAGCGCCTTTCATACTAAAAGGATCTTTTTTTTTTTTTTTTTTTTACTTGTCTGACTTGTTTTCCTTTTTGCATTCCCGTGAAGAGGAAGAGGCTTTTAATCTGCCTAACACATGCTGGTGCTACATAGTGAAAGGCTCTTCACTTTTTTTCAGTTTATCATTGGTTTAACTAATCCAATTTTCCATGGCTAGACAGGAGCAGAAACATGTCTCTGCCTTATCTTACAGTACTCTGAACTTCAGTGATTTCAACTTCTGGGTCGTGTGGGAGAGAGTACTTTCATGTGCTCCAGTGATAGTATTCATTTATTAGGAGCTTTGAATAATCCTTGAAATCATTCCTAAATGTTCTGCCCTCCTATTTAATAACAAGAAAACTGTAGGAGTAACTTCATAAAAAGTCAAACAGTTAAAGAGTTATTCAATTTTTTCAAATTACTGATTCTTTCATACCCTTGTTTACGCAGCCCCAGAGTTATCAATAAGCCATACAACATGGGGGGAAAATCTATTAGTTTGTTTCAGGCTATTGTTTCGAAAGTCTTTGTCAAACACAGAACACACAGCTTCAGTCCTTGACTCAGTAAAATATGGCTCACCTCATAGGGTATAAATATTCAGTCAACGCGCACTCCCATTGGGGATCTATGTGGACTATCAATATGATGGATTAGTCTTTGCCTACTGGAGAAAAAAATAATTACTCAAAGCAATAATTACTCCAGCCCCATGCTGAATTGCACTCAGTTGGTTGATAAGATTTAATTTTCAAGATGCTGAAGTGAATAACGTACAACTTGAAGGACACGTAAAGAGCTTCACAGGTCGTTTTTGTTTTCTGCATGTGTCACTATGAAAAAAGAGCATGTGACAGATGAATGAAGGTTATAAGGTTGAGGTTAGAGGTCAGCATTTACCTGAATATACCTTAAACATCTGGTTTTGGGTGCCTACAAGGAAATGCAAAGTGGAAAAATACTTGCACGAAACACTACTAGTTTCCCAATTGCCCTGCAGAAGCCCATGTTTCCCGTGACAGCCCAGGGTCAAATGTTACAAGCACAAATCATCCATCCTGTAATTCAGCAGAGCTGATTATTGTGCAGCAGCCCTTAATTCAGACAAAGTTGTCAGCAGGCAGCTATGGCCGTTGGATAAATGAGTAAAAATGTAAGAGCGTTCCCTGGTCGAGCTATGGGTCTTGCATATAAATGGTCCCCTCACCTGTGTTTTATTTCAGTTCACCAACACAGTGAGTTGTGTTCAGGCTAATGCCTTTGTTAAAGGAATGAAATCAAGTATTTCCCCTGTTTAATGAGCTTTTTAATGGAAGAGAAAGCAATTTGATTATGACTCTCTCCATCTCTCCCAGTGCTTTGGACCTCTGGGTGTTCACGTATGCACGCATGTCAAGTTCTTTGTATGATGCAGATAAGCCCGTAGCTACAGTGGAGAAACTAGCAGTACTCAAGTAATTAATTTATCATTGAGTGACAGTTAAGCTGTGGGGCAGAAGCCTGGCCATTGTGGATAAACAGATAGGAGTTGATTTATGTTCAAGTCCAGGGCATGTGTGCTTATCTCTGCGTGTTTCTCTGTCTGCTTGCTTTATTTTAGCTGACATGCATGTGTGTGTGTGTGTGTGTGTGTGTGTGTGTGTTTATACATAATGCAGCCACTACGGCTGCTGCCTGTAGCTATGCTTTTATTTATATACTTAGGGTCTTTGGAGTCTTCCTAAAGTTGTCTCATAGTGAGGAGATCCATCAAGCCGGTGCAGGAAAAACACAACAGAGAAGCAGAGGTCAATTGAGAGCGTGGAGCACATCACAGGAAACAATGGTTGCTGAATTATTGAGTCCTTCCTGTCCCATCAGCCATTTGTCCCAGGGCTAATGGGTTTCTTCTCTAAAAGGTAGTGAGCGAGAAGGAAAGGAATTTACTTTCCCTTTCCCTTTATATACATATAAATGTGCTTTCATGCTTAAATTTGAGGTAGGCAACATGTTTTTGGTGTCACCGTACAAAAACAAATGTATAACACAAGTACAACACAAGAATAATTAAAGGCATTTGAGAGGGAACTATAATCCCACAACTCACCCTGGTTGTGTTTTCGAGCTTCAGATAATATAGCACATGATAGCAGGCATCTGTTAAAAATTAAATGCAGGAAGTAAGTTGTGAGTGTACAGTGGGGCCAGCAGAAGACGCCTGATGTTAAAGCACTGAAATGCTGTGTGAAATCAAATTGTTGTCTTATATTTACTAGCATATGAAGCATATCTCACGGCTGTTGAGAACTACAGATGGAGGACTACCTTGTGGTTTTTTAAATAAACCGAGCCTCGAAACTATGCTAATTAAAAAACAAACACACTTTGCATTATCACTATGTGTAACTTAATAGACATATCTTATATATTCAGGGTCACATTGTCTGAGCTGGTCTAACATAAGTTAGAAATCTATTGTTCAGTGGATTCGGGGTACGAAGAAGTACGACTGCATGTACTGAAATTGAAGAATTGAAGGACCAGCTGTCTGACTTGGGTTGTCTATGGCTGTAGAGGAATTTGTCTGCTGGCTCCTTCGATTAATCCACACTTCCCTGGGCTGCACAGATTTAACTCTCATCACACTGCAATTAATCAATATGAATTGAGCACACACAGATGTCCACATCTGCACACACTCATCAGAATTGCGTGACACACACACACACACACACACACACACACACACACACACACACACACACACACACACACACACATCAAAGAGACACAGTTGGTAGCAACACTCATGTGGAGAAACACACACATACACACAAACTTAACACTTTTCCAGAGCACGCGTGATCCACTGTGGTTTTTATTGGGTGGGCTGCCATCCAGCCATGAGTTCAGGAATTTGGTCTGTCAGCTAGCAGTCAGGACACGGCAGGTGTCTCCTCAGCACAAAAGCGTCAGTCAAGGGCCAATAAACAAGCACAGCAGGAGAACCCAGGGCCAAATCAATAGTGAGACCATGTATTTGCCCTGCTCTGGCTGCAAGATCTTCTTAAACACATACAAACTTGCCTGATCTTTGCTCATGGCAGTACACTCACACGCACCTCCGCTTCAGCGGCGTTGAAGTGACACGCTGTGGGCTGCAAATGTCTTCTCGAAAAGCCATTACGTCAGTCGGAACGCTTGCCTAAAACTACAGCTGTTGTCTCCCGGTATCTGCTTAGGCGTGATTGCTGTCAGGTCATTCAAATCAACACGTAGAAAAAGCAGTGCTTTTTACCGCACTTCTCCGCACCAAAGTGTTAACCATTTATTTATTCGTTCAGCCGGTAGCATTTCTAAATTGAAAGTCAGTGTTTACCTCTTGTGGAAGGAAAGCCATCGTGCAAAATCTGCTACCTGTCTGTGATTCAGAATGAGTGACATGTATGCAAAAGTAGCTGGGTGAAGTGTGACTGGGCTTTGAGTGGCTCTCAGTGAAGGCACATGGACTCAGCATATGTGGTTACCAAGCTGATGTTAGTGCTAAAAACTTAGCTCTCTGCATGTTACCCGTGTTCTAATGTAGTATCGAGTGCGTTTTCACCTATGGGCCAATGAACCTAGAAGCTGTGAGGACAATGTATCAAATCGATCATACTAACAATAGGTTTAAATAAGGCATAGAGCTTGTTTTATAACCTCTCTCACAGTGGCCCAGCAATTAGCGGGCCAACTAAGGTTTTACAGCAGAGTATAGCTGGAAGCGTAAAATAAGAATCAGTGAAATATGGGCAGCCAGCTCGTAGGGCTAATGATTGATTTTTACTCTGTGGTTTATTTCCACACAGCCTCAAAGAATGATTTGCAGCATTCCATTAGCATAACCTGAATTCATCAAACTTTACTTAATAATCAGGATATAACAGCGTATTGCAGTTTCTCTCTTCACAGGGCTGTTGTTGCACACTGGAAAAATAATTTTACAACAATCATTAAGCTTGTCTCTCTGCAACGGCTTTCAAATTTGCACACATTAGTTTAGAGAAAATACTTCCCGTGGCTGTTACTTTAGTCTTGCTTAAGAGGTTAATACACTTGAGTTATTGGCACTGGATGCACGCACACGTACTCCCTTCCCTTGAACTTCAAACACACACGATGTCCACGGCAATCAGTATAGATCGCTCCCCTACATATTCCTGTGAAAGTCGGCACAGAGCCTTAATGATTCTGATTGGTGTTTTTGCAACAGCTTGAGCAGTCACTAGTCAGTCTTAGCCTAAAGCACAGTTATGTCAGACTAGCAGTCGCACATACAGAATCCATGAATAATATATTTCTGTATGTTCTTAGATCATAAACATGTTTGTAATACACGGCCGCAGCAGTCAGTGCTCCCTTATGTCATGGTAGCTTTGACTGAGTTTTGTATATCTTTAATACCATTGTACTGAAAAAGGCTCTGTGCTGCAACCAGATGTACACTGTGTCACATTTAGTTCTGTCTGGAGTTCATCTAGTTAGTCTAGTTTTGCAAGATGGCAAATAATTACTGGATGAATGCCGTGTTTATTCACCATGATCGGGTGAAGTTACTCGATCAGCTGTGTTTTATTTCAAAAGATCTGCACTGTACAGCACTTTAAACTACAGGCTTTCCCTCAGATACCCTGATGAGGAGAAAACTATCTCTTACTTGATGAATTTTGCCTTCTTTTCCAGAAAGAGTTGATATTTTGTTATTTTGATTTTTCAGTCCTAGTTTGGTTTTAAAAAAACAAACAAACAAAAACAAACTTGTCTATGTCTACAGGTATACCATTTCATCAGGCCTTAGCCATATCCTACAGTACCTGTCTGGCAGGAAACCCTGAAGGCAAATGTTCCCATTACTGGGGACACTAAGGCTACGTTCACACTGCAGGTCTTAATGCTCAATTCCAATTTTTTGATCAAATCCGATTTTTTTTGTCTGCTTGTTCACTCTACAAATAAAGTGTGACAGCAAACGCACTCTAGTGTGAACCCTCAAAGCGGCCCCCATGCGCAAAAGAAGATGTCACACACAACGCGCTCTGTTTAGACCCAGACCAAACAGTATTGTTGGCCGTTAATATAAAGACTTCGGACTTTACGTTTCCCAATTTTGCTTTAAGTTATAAAGTTATTTTGTTATTTACATATGGCCTTAATAATTATCCTTATTGCTGTTTTAGAGAGGAGCGGTGCTTCAAAGGATAGTTGCAGATTTCTGTCAGAATCTGCAGATTATACAGTACAAATAAAATGTTCACGTTTCTCCAATGTTGTTTTCCCTACAGTTTCACTAACATCTACACTGGATGGCCAGGAAGCGATCGCGATGTCTTCTCCGGCGCTGATAATCGGCGTCTGTCTTGTGTCAGTGACGTAAAAGACGGCTTTAATGCGACACGACCATTCAAACAGCAGTCGCTTTCTAAAACATCAGACATGTATCGGATTCAGTACCACATACAAAAGTGACCCAGCTCGGATTTGAAAATATCAGATTTGTGCTGTTCGCACTGTCATAGCATGATCAGATATGGGTCGCATTGGGTCAAAAAAGTCAGATTTGTGAACGTAACCTAACTGTGCAAATCCCTCCAACCACAATATTTATCTGCACCCAAGAAGCAGATCCTCTCTCTTTCATATCTAATTAAGTGTTAGTAATTTTATTCACCATAAGTTTAGAGAGATATCATCAGCATCTATTGCATGTTCCCTTGATATTGGTAAAACAGCATCCCTTTTCTCTTTATTTGTCACGGCTGGGGCAGCAGTCGTGTGTATTTGTATTGTAGAATACACAACGTGCGTGAGTCCACCAATAATTCAGGGGGGCGATCGTGCAGACAGCAATGGCGGCGACTGGCCAACAGTTCCGGGGTCCAACCATGCGGACGGCAACGGCGGTGAGGCAGATGAAGGCAGTCTGGAGGCCGGCCGCGCAGAAGGCAGTGCCGGCGGCGACTCAGGCAAGGGAGATCTGGGGGCCGACCACACGGGAGGCAGCGGTGGCGGCGGTGACAGAAGTCCGGAGGCCGGCCGCGCGGAAGGCAGCGGCGGTGTTTGGGAGGTCGTCCATAGTGGCGATGATGCCCAACAAGCGGCCTGGCAGACGATTGATGATGTCGAGGGGGCAGTATGGGACCCGAAGGCCGAGTTGCCCCCGCAGCACTAGGCAAGACAGAGGCTGGACCAGGCGAAGCTGATGATACTCAGAATAAACAAAAGCATAAAGAAACACAAAACACTGAGTCGGCAGACTCAGGACCATGAAATTATTCAAGGAATGGCCACTTCAATGGAAAATCAATGCCCACTGAAATTGTGACAAGAAGAAGCTGATTGAAATTCCCAAAGACTTTCATGATTTCAAGATTTTCCTACATATTTAACAAATTCCCGTTTATCTGTCCTGGCCTAAATTGTCTGTATAACTGTCTAAACACAATACAGTTTAACGGACGTGCTGTAGTCAAACTTAAACCTTTTCCTCTAAAAAATCTCCTTTTAAGCCTTTTCACCTTCTTTTCTAGACTTTTGGTTTAATTGGTTATTAGATTTTGAAGGGGTCTTCTTGGACATATCTGATCTGATAACATTGCTCATTTTGAGTAATTGAGTGTCAATAGGTAGCTGTCAGTAGGTAATTTCTAGCTTTTGTTATATTCCGGTTCTTTTGGATATAGGGCCAAGAAAGACACGGCTCAAAGTGGTCTTTTTACTTTAAAAAATGATCTTTATTTTACATTTCCGGATATGGAGACCTTAGCACGCAACACACAACCCAAGGTCTGAAGCACAAACGGAAGCCTAGGTATTTATATACTTGCTCTCTAGTGTGCATCAAACAGCCTAGTTGGTTTCACTTTCACTTCATTCTAGCTGCAAAAGCATGCAGTTTCCTGTCAGCACTTTTTGGCACAGAGTGTACTCAGAGTTAGGCCTTTCTTATATAAAGCAATGTAATCAGCATATAAACATTTGAGATGATAAATTTAAACCTCAACACTTTCGTTGAAATCAATATTGGTACAATCCATCATCATTTCTTATTAATGGATTTTAGATGATCTATCTAGTGCCTGGATTAACACGATGTTTACACAATAATCAACAATTTCATAAACGTTAATAATTCTGTAAATGATCGTTATCCTTTTAAGCAACAGCTGAGCTTTTATACTGAAATAAAAAAATATCTGACACCCGCGACCAAGAAAAATGAATAAGTTCCACCCTTTCATCATTTTAGAGGCTCTGTCAGTCTGAAACTCTGTAATCACCCTGTGATTAAATTTTCAGTGTCAGCTCCACTCTTTAAGAATAAAACTACTTGTTAGGATTTGCTATCTATGCACATGACATCGGAGAAAGCCTTAGTTCCTAAATTTAATACCATGCAGCATATATTTTTGATGTTTTATATGCAGTATTTATGGGTGAGAAAATGCTTTGTGGATATGAGCCAAGAACTTCTAAGATGTCCCTCTGTAGAGCAAGAGGAGGGAAAAAAAACACAGGAACATCCCCTGTGTGGGATCTGTTTTACACATCATTTAACTGAGAAATTGTGTTTCTCTTTTAACATATCTCAGCAACCATTAGAGAGGACCCCAGACCCCGCCTCACGCACTCCTCTATCCCTCCCGCACTTGCTAGAAACTTTGGTATGCCAGCATTACAGCCAAATGGCTAACCACCGTTATCATGACTTGAGCTCGAACAATTACAAGGGCCCGGGTTCTTGTGAATATGTGTCACATTAAATTTGCTCTGACAGCAAGGAAGGAGGGAAGTGAGGACAGAAATGCTGTAGGGATTAATGTTGAGCTCGGGAGCCCATTTCTTCACAGCATTAGCTGCCTGGTGGAGCACTAAGGGCCTGACAGGGAACTATGACACAGCGTGTTGAGCCATTTGGGAGTGTTTCAAGTGAACACACACGTTTTTGTCCACCCCAAGTGTGTGTGTGTCTGTGTGTGTGTGTGTGCGCGGTGGGGTATGGTGGGCGGGTGAGTGTAAGCTGCTACCCAGATCACACACCTAACACCTCTAAGAGAAGAGAGAGCCGCAGTATTGCCGTGCATTAGCATCTATCACAGGCTTTCTAAAGTAGAATTTCCAAAGTAAAACAAAAAAAAAGTGAAACAAATTCATAAACGCGAGAGAACATATTGCAAACAAGACCCCGGGCCAGCAAACATAGAGGAAAAAATGGAAGTTGATAAATGATGCTGGAATGCATATATCTACCCACACCCCTCTGTGTGTGTTGTATGTAAATAAGTTTGGCCTAAAGGTCTGGCCCATTTGAAGGGATGGCGCTCCAAAAACAGGCCAGAGAATTTCAGATTGGTGTTTTAACGGTGTGACCTTTGAGTGAGTTGAATACATGTAGACAGCAGCGTGGAGCCTGATGAATAGCTTGGGTCTTTTCCCAGCTGGGAGAGCAGATGCTGAGAGGGGAACGTGTTTTTATATCCTCCTGCACTGTCTTTTTCTCCCTGCTTCTAATCTTATATTGGAGATGCGGGGAGGGGGTGGTGAGGGGTGCGAGGAGTTGGTTGGAGATGACACATTATTAACTCTCCTGGCGTTAATCTTAATGCCTCATGCTAGAGGACTATACACAATCCATTTTAATGCAATTAGCTCTTGCCAGGAAGGATGAGTTATTCAATGGGAGCATAATTGCATCCTCAAGTTTTTTTTACACTGGTTCATTCCAGGGATGTAATTACTTTCATACATGGTTTAACACATGGCATCACTGACACAAACATTATGTACACATACGGAAGCGCTCATGCGGACACATACACATTCATATGAAGCTGGATGGTCCAACAATTCATCACACAATCCGTGCAATTTTACCTGATTATACAAACTAGAAGAGTAAAATTGCTCAGCATCAGGTTTCATCAGCGTTGGCATTCACGCAGAATTCCCAAACAGCAGACCCAGACGCATCGGGTCTGGAGATTGATGGGCTTGACTTCAGATGTCTCACCCTGAGGGGGACAACTGTGTCTTCCTGCTTTCCTACCAAGCCATCTAGCTGCTTTGTATTAAAACCGAGGGTGACAAAAGCTCCAAACATTACCCTTTGATATTTCAGTGGAAGATAAAGCAGGATGCACAACATACACTAGATTTTTTTCCCTTTTCCTCAGTCTGTTTACCCCATTCCTCTCCCTCTGCCATCATCACATTTTTTGGCTTTAAAGTCTGTGCTGTCTAAACTATTTCCAAGAGACTTGGCAATGCCATCCTTAATGCATCCCCCTACTCCACCCAGCTTTTTTATCCCGGGAGTTTTATTTAAAAACTCCTTTTTCCCTTTTAAGGTCTGCTACAGTTGCTCGATTGTGTTTTTGTTTCTGATATCTTTATGTGACAGATGGACAATTTCAAAATGAAAATCTACCACAATTAGTTAAGGTTTTAAGATTCCTTCTCAGAGGTGATTTTGCTCTCCCTTAAGGATAATAGACTTTGAAAACATGAGGACTTTGCAAGATGAGGACATCTAGTTGAGAGCTATTGCAAGGATCCGATGCACAAAGAGCGTTTTTTAAAAACTTGATCAATTCTCTTGTTGCTTACAGTGAATAGCTCAGACACTAAGCCGCCTTTCCTCTTCACTCTTATTGTAATATATTAGACAGAAGGCAAAGAAGGACAGCTTACAGAATTGTCCCTCTGAGGCCAATGCCTAACCACTGATGTCTGTGTAAATAAAGGTTCTTTTCAATGGGACTGCAGGCAGAGAAATAAGCCCAATGAGCTGCCGCAAGGGAAATTGTTTCTCTGCTCTAAGTCTATAAATAATGGAGCTGAAAGAGAACTAGGGCTAGAAATGATCTCGAGTGGCCCAGGGCAACCCACAGGGTCCCTGTCAGAGCCAGGGGAAAGCGGAGGCCCTACATCCACCCACTACTCCAGTCCCTAGCGTCCAGTTAAATTTGGCAATCAGCAATACTTAGCCATTTACAATGAGAGGGGGCTGTTCAATTGTTATGCAACTGTTTTATTTCTTCTACCACTGCACTCTATTGAATAAAGCATGTGCAAAGGGACCAGAAGCCCTTTGCTGCTCTTTGAAAAGTTTGTAGGAGTTTTTTTGGCATTCAGGAGCAAACTTTGGCCATAGATGTTAATAATTATGCATGATATTTAAATCTGGAGTTTGCGTAACCTAAAAAAGTTACTAACTTGGATTGCTAGGAAATGGTCATTACTCTCACAGTTAGAAAACTAGTTGTCTGTCAAAGGCTGGGCACTTTGTGTTCTTATGAATAACAGTGTGCCCTTCATGGTGACTCCCCTGCCCCCCTCTTGATTAGTGGTAGCACCAGCAGCAGGTCCGGATGCACTGACCCCTCCGCCATGTAGCAAATCGCTGACAAGCAGCATTTTCAGCCAAACATAACATATTTCCTGATGACTAAGACCCTCATTTTTACTGTCCCACCTCACAACCCCTGCAGTACAAATGACCTTGAATGTAGACATTTAAAGTGATCTGATAGGGACAGATGTCAGGGCTTTCATGGCAAAGATGGTGTGGCAATAATGTTGTGTGCATGATAATCCAAAAGAAATTATGTTATTGGGATTTGCTTTTTTTTTAAAGCTTGTCTTATGGATATCCACAAACTGCCTGATATTCTTTAATATATACACATATTAAAGGTTATCAGCCAAGAATATGAGACAGTATATAGATATTTATAAAGATATACACATGTGCATTCATATAGTCTCATTCATCCATCCATCTCTTTTCTGCCACCGGTCCGAGTCTGGGTCTTGGGGGTTAAAATAAGGAGAGAAGCCTACACATCCCCCTCGGTAGCCACCTTCCTACCATCTCACCTGAGGGTGACACTGAAGCGTTCCCAATTCATTCGGGGAAAAAAACATGTCCTGGGTTAGCCCCGAAGCCTCCTCCAGGAGAGACATGGCCTCACCTAGGAGGCTCCCAGGAGGCATCCTAGTCAGATGCCTGAACCACCTCAAATGGTTCCTTTTGATGTGGAGAAGTAGCAGCTTTGCTAATACTGAAAAGGCAAAACAACTGGCTCATTTTTATTAACTTTTATCAGCACATTTCACACAAAATTTAGCTGCAGGTGACACTGCCCATCTGTTCAGCTGTGACTCTGCTACAGTTGCTGCAGACTGTGCTGAGAGTGTTATCTTCCATTACGAAGATGTGTCATCTTTGAAAATGGTATTGGCCTGTTAGCATCATCGGCATCATCATGGCTAATCTAGGACTGCATGGGGCAACAGAGGCAGCTCACCCAGCCTAAACCCACAAGGTGATTGATTCAATCTCCCTTTTAAGTATATTAAAAAATATATACTTTACAAGAGTTGTACATGAGCAGCAGTGCTTCTTGTAAAATTGCTAACCGATAGCTCCAGCTTTGGCAGCTATATTAATAAGCAAGCCGATATATGTATAGTTCCAAAAGCAGAAGGTGGTCACACAAAATAGTCAATGGTTATAGATTTCATTTTCTGTCTACTGCAGGTTGTGTTAAGTGATCTAATAAATAAAAAACAGGTTTTTTTTTTAAGCAATTTAGTTTAAGAGCCTGAATCTTTATCAGACTGTATATTTGTATGCTTACAGACACACAGTTTAGACTCACTAATTTCAGGGTAGCTTATTGCCTCCTCCTCGTGACTTTTTATGTTAAAGTCAATATATTGAGCTGCTCTTTCAGCTGTGTTTCATCTTTCACCCATTCATCTCTGCAGTACCTGCTGAGGTTATTCAGATATGGTTTATCCATTCGGCTGAATGCTTGCTGCACACATGGGTGTGCAAATATGTGCGAGGACGGATGGAAGCATCTTTTCCTACCCATTATTTCTTCGAGTGCCGTTGCATTTCACACTCAAAATTGGCACAGAGGCCCAGCACGAGGAGAAAATTTACATGACTGGTGGTGTGATTCAACATAATAACACTCACCGTAACCCACTTCACTAGAGAAAACTGAAGCCGTGCCAGAGCTAGTGTGTCTATTAGCGTGCTTTTGCGATGCTCAGGCACGTCTTGTGATGCAGACATCCCGCCAACTCATTTATAAATGATCTGAGAGTATGATACAGCCCTAGGAAAAAAATAGAAAACGTGTAGCTGTCCAAGTGAATTTCACTGACACGGTACTTTATATAGAGCAGACTGGACTTCAGAGTGAAGAGAGCGGGAGCGAATTCCGTTTGGTGTTGAACTCCACTGTTGTACCTTCAGGGTACAGCCATGGACACACAAGCCCAACTGTGACATCCATTTCATTGACTCGGTCTTGCAATATTTACCATTATATTCCACCACACTGTGTCAAATACACCCTTTTCCAGCACTTGTCTCCCATTTCGGCACTCTGACAGTATATTGTTCAAAGTTAACTTTCATCATTTCCCATCTTACACTCTTGCAGCTGTGTTAATTTACAGCAGGGCATGTCTGCATAATGATGATGATGTTAGCACCAGCTTTCTCTAGAGGAGCTATCTGAGAGTGAAACATTGTACTCATGTTTTTCTCGGAATGTCCCAGGGAGGTCTATCAAGAGCAACAGTGCTTCATGTAAAACTGCTAACCCATAGCTCCAGCTTTGGCAGCTATATTAATAAACAAGCTGATACATGCTTTAGCAGTTCAACAAGACCAGAATAGAAACAGAATGACAAAACGATGAGCATCAAAGCGGTAAAGAAGAAAACAGGTCTCTGATGTAAACATCTTGATTAAGTATTAGCAAGCTAGCAATACTAGACTCCAAATGCTCTTCCACTGTTATTGCAAATAATTCAGCACATATTTTGAATATTTAAACCCATGAAATCTGTCACCATTTCATCTGTTTATTACCTGGAGTATTCAACTCATCACTTCTCCAGTTTTTTACTTAGAGATAGAAATCGATCAAGGCTCCAAAATTCTACATTAACACCTCCACCTGCTCTTCCAAGTAAACTCTAGTTGTCAGAGGCCCAGGCAATCCCACCGTCCTGTCAGTTAAACATACAGTTGTCTAGCCAATCTTTAAAGAAGGATGTTCTGATCCCTAATGAAAGCAGCAGAAACCCCAAATGGCCAATAGTTTCTATATTTTATGCTACAATGACAGCAGACCTGAAGTTTTCAACTTCCAGTTGAAGTAATGGCTGTTGAAGTTTTGACAGCCTTATATGAAACTTCTTATCTGTATTACTTTTTACTTTCTATGTATGAGGTACGATGAAAAAGTTTTCGAAATTCTTAGAAATTAAATACATACCTGATTTAATTTTCATTCTCGTCTTCAAGGTTACCTGGAAGTGCAGCTCTTAACTGATTTCAGCACTGCAGCTATTTTTAGATCACTACCAAGAAGTCCTGTCGTCATCCCCCTGAGATGATGGCTGAATTCTCTGCATTGTGTAAATACTGCAATACTTCAGCTTAGGTTTTATTTTTGGAGAAGCCGACAAAGGGACCCAAATCTGGCAAGTAGGGTGGGAGGTGACCCCAGATTGTGTTTTTTGTGGCCTCAAAACTTTTGAATGTACTGTTTGCTTTTGTTCAGGCTGCTTCCACTGAGTTTCCTCCCTAACGTTTACAGGACATTGCATTTCACTAGAGGTCTGCACTGACAGTGGGAGAAAAAAAAAACGAAATCAAATGAGCATACTCCCCCTCGTACTTCTGACCTAACAAACACTGAAAGCCACTATTTGCTCTCTGAGTTGTACATGGAGAGACAGTTGTGGTCCTCGGCATCAGGTCAGTTTAACAGAGGAGTTGAGGTTTCCGTTTGGGGTTCATGTTGAAACTGCAGATCAAAAATGCAAGAAGCTTCCAGGGAGCATCCTAAAATGCCAGAACTGCTTAACGTGAAGTGTACAAAAAATTATCTTGAATGGAAGATTAGACATCTAAACCAGATAACTCACATTTTCCTGAAAAATCGTTCTTCCTCTGAAGTTCACTTGAGCTGTCCTGTTTTAACTTTTGACAAGGAAACGTACGCCAGCGTAAAGTAAAGCACATTAAGCTAGCCTATCCTCCTGAGGCATCTGCTCCAGGGCACCCTCCATTAAGTTTGCCCTTTAACCAGCACTGTGACAGTCCCTCTGTCACACCTCAGCTTCTCAACGTGTGCTGAAGATGGATGTGTAAGAGCTCAGTGCCCCTCTCTCCCATGGTTTTGCTAGCTGCCAGCCCAGCTGACCAGTGTAAAGCTGACAGCTAGCTTGGACAGGCACAAAGTTGGAATAGTAAAGAGGGCATTTGTAGGACCCATGCACTGCTAGCACTGCAAGCTTTACCACAATTATTTTACAGGTCTGAGGTCTATAAAATGTAGTGCTTCGACCTAAAGAAGCTGCCATGCTTTATAGAGGTTGTCCACCTCAGCTGAGTCCAAGGTGGTAACCCACTATTGACTGTTGTTTAAAGGGAGGATAATGAGCTGATCACAGCCTGTAGGCCCATTTGCTGGAACTTGGCCAGCAGTGTTCACCTGCCAATGGAGCAGGATCAGACAAGCACTACAGGGGATATCCTGTACCATAGTTCTTACTGTGTCTGAAGTCCAAAGTCAGGAGGTTTAAGAAGTTTGGATTGTTGTTGTTTCCAAGTGTCTACCATTGCTGCATTTTCATGAAAGTGAGGAGAAAGCTGACACTAGCTCTGCGGTATTGTATCGTAGTGTTACGTGTTCTATTTTGCTGAATAACTTACGTGATGTGGTAATTGCGCGGAACCACAGATAATAACAGTATAGTTAAAGCAGAAATGTGTTTTCCTTTGTTTCCTTTCTCAGCTCAGCTTCTTTCTTTTGCGCCGTTTTGATTTTTGCCCCTGTTGTTGTCACAATTGTTTTGTTCTGTGTGTCTCTCAGGAGTCCGTGTTAAGACTGCCTCCAAACGTGCCGCTAGGAGAGAGGCCTTGGTCCTCTCCCAGCTCCCCTGGTCACTCATTCCCAGCTGAGTAACAATGAGGCTGGGCAGCAGCTGGAAACTTAAGCAAGCAAATATGACAGGGAGCAGGCAGCTGTGAATATGGATGGAGGCATAGGTAGTTTTTGTCGGAAAAAGAGGAGGAGGGGAGCCACAAAGGCCTCAATCTAGGGACCATTGCTTGCTTGTCATCGAGGTGGCAGAGCGGACAGACCGCCTCTCTGCTGAGCTCACCCCACTCAAGATCCCAGAAACCCTTTAACACTGTGGAACAGCCAGAAATGTTGCTGCTCAGTGACTGTACAGTACAGGACTGCACATCTGAGACACAGGCCACAGGCTCAGCAGAGTAAAGTGCAACTAATATAGGATAATAAATAAATGTACCCAGTGCCCATGCTAAAAATGGCTGGATTTGTTAGCATTTTGTTTCACAGAGCAGAGGTCAAATCAAAATTCTTGCCTCCACAAAGAAAATTTTCTTTGAATATATCCTCATAAAAATAGGAGGCCTCTGAGTTTTATTTATACCCATATGACAGAAAGGCACATTATTTTAGTGATCCCTTTACCTTTTGAAAACTGATCACTTTGTTCTAGGCTTCAATTATTTTTTTAAATGAAAAAGTTTTTTGAAAAATGATGCTTTTAAAAAGCACATTATAATTCATGTCTTGTAACCCTGGCTTTGGATACAATCTTTGTGAATATACTAGGATTTTGTTGCTAGAGCTTTAGTCTGTGTTAAGCTATTTGAGTAAATGTCTTGGATTTGTAGCTGATCTTAGCTCCCAAGAATCAAAGTGCATACCAAGCCAATTATTGCCACAACTGATGTAGCTGAACAGTGATAATGTAAGTTTGGGGGGGAATAGGCAGATGCAGGGGCATTATTCAGAGAAAGAGAGAATATTTCAGATTCAAGTCACAAATTTTTTGTTGTGCTTTTTTCTTCTTCTTTTTTCCCCTTAAGAAACCACTTATTGATATTCATTTATCCCAGCAAAATAAAGCAATGTAGTTCACTGGTGAAACAAACCAGTTTTTCCTTTTTTCGTCGTGTTTTCATTAATGCAAATTCTTTCTGATTAAATTTCCTTGAAAATGTTGAAACCCACCCATTTATTATAGAGTGATAATGTACTCCCAGTGGGACTCAGGAGAGACTCCTTAATTGGAGAAAAGCAGAGCGACAAGACTGTATACTGGATGTGCATCCATGAGTTTACTGAAGGTTCCCTTTGCTTTTTGTATGAAGCTTTTCTTCTCAAAGGTTAATTGAATCTGTCCACCCCAGAAATACTTATTTTTTTTCCATTGATGGAAAACATAATAGTCTCACTTCCAACAAAGCCCCCAAAATAGATAGACTTATAGCAAAATACCGACATTTTCAAACCATGTTCGGGTGGCATTTAGTGTTGCTTTTAGACAGAAGGTAGAAAACCGGCATTCCTGCTTTTTCAGTCTTAAAAAAACAATCATGTCAAAAAGTATATAAGACTTAAAGCTGCTTATAATGCTCTGTGTGCGTGTGTGTGCAGGAATGAACACATTTGTATGAGAACATTGGGTTCCCCTGAATTATGCTCCGCTCATCCCTCCATCGATCAGCACCTCTGTGTGACAGCAGGAAATCACATCATATTACTAGCCCTTCGCTAATGTCGTTAGCGGATATTGTTCTGAGGCGAAGTGTGGACTCGGCCCAATGTGATTAGTCCCAATGATGAATTTGCCCTGTTGTTTGGAGACCGTTAACTGACTAGAATGATTGACCTGAACCAGGAGCCTTCTGGGCATTTATTGATGCTCCCCGAGTGTTATTCCTTTAATGACTGCACTCCGATCATTGCCAGCTTTATGGCTTGAGGGAAGCCAAGTTGAGTTAGCAAAGCTAGACTAAAGAGTCTTGGAGGCTGATGACCACAGCACAGGCTCGTTGTGTACACATATGATTTGAAAGTGCTTGCTGCAGTTAGTCCAGCTCAGTTATGTCAGTCCTCAGCTGCTGTTTTTGGTGAATATTTCTAAGTACTGTAGGGCTTTCAGATAGGTAGAGGAGAGTCAAATGCCTAGAGGGTTTACCCCTGAGGATGTCAGGTGTCTCCTGGGGTGAGGGGCTGGCAGTTTTAGATCCAACAGAGTGGTCAGGGTACACCGTGACTCCTCTAAGTTTATTTTCAGCAGCCTCAAGAGGTCCAAGAAAGAAAGGGAACAGGTCAGAGTGTTGAGAATTACTAAGAATTTCAGAGATTTGTTAGAGAGATAACCCTTCCTCTTTTTACAGTACGGCTTACAGTATATAACAAGCTTTTTATTTTTCAATTCCTTGTAAGTGTTGGTAGATGTAGGGAACTATATGGTGATGCAGATGATGCGTTTTTTTTACTGACTTCAGTATGCTGTTAATCGAGAGCCAGAAAAGAGCTCAGGTGTTCTTTTATTATTCCGATCGATGCGCCATCTGCACACATATGGAGTGTGTGATGTAAAGTTAAATGCAATTTCAGTTTGTATAACACTGTCAAAAGCAATCTGTCTAAGAGAAAGATGTTTAGATGATTCATAGGTTCAGTTAGCATCCATAATGTTTGTTTTTTTAATGTCTGCAGTAATATTGTCTGATTAGTCATGAATCTGTTTTATCTGATTTTTCACATATTATCACTGAACTCATTTTTGATCATCCTTACAAAGCCAGAAAACTAAAAACAGAAACTTTGCTTACAGTCATAACTGGATTCTTGAGTCATTTACACCCAGAATTTCTCTCCTTTAATAGCACAGATATGGCGCCTTTACAGTAACAGCTGGTTCCCGCTGTTGATAGAACATCACACATGCTTCCCATTATGGATTTGTCTGCTTAAAGTCCTACAATGCGAACAAAATAAAAAAAAATAGAGTTTAACATTCCATTATTAAATCTTTATATTTATAGACAAGACTCATATTGTTCATAAAAGTGGCCTGTTTTGAATGTTTTTCATGTAACACAATGTTTGCTTGATTATTACTCAGTTACTAAAATTATGATACTGAAGGAAATATATATATATCCATCCATCCATCCATCCATTCGCTTCCGCTTATCCTTTTCAGGG
>NW_024582812.1:87897-102695 GCF_018398535.1 Haplochromis burtoni
CAAGTCACAAGTCTTAGAACATTTTTTCAAGTCAAGTCTAAAGTCATAAAATTAATGACTCGAGTCTGACTCGAGTCCAAGTCATGTGACTCGAGTCCACACCTCTGTATATATATATAAACATTTTAATGAGTACAGTCATTTATTTATTTGGTTTAGTCCTTGAGCACCACAGTCCAATGTTTGGCATTTATCTTTTGATGGCAATCAGCCTTATAAATAGTCACACAAAATATTCTTTGTTCTGATTCATCTCTATTTTGATGACAAAACTAACAATTTAGTTCTTTTGAAACTCCTGCAAAAGACAAAAGCAAACTACAAATTGTTCTCTTCAGTATTGGGCCATATTTGTTTCTTATACACTATTTGTATTTTCTATATTGCTGTCATGCAGCAAAAAGTCAAAAATCTTCCTTAAGTAAACACAGTCCTCGCTAAATAATTCTCTCAGGAGCTTTATTGCTTATAAAAAATGTTTGACATATTCTGATGCTATTGCTTTGTAGTTACGTTTTCTCCAGACTTGCACACATATTTGTCAGTTTCAGTCATTCTATGAATTTTTTTGTGGTCGATTTTGACTTTTGTGTGCAAAACTGTTGCACTCCTGCAAATGTAAATTTGGTCATTTGTTAGTGTGTGAGCACTATCCACATACAGGTACCTGGTGGATTACAAGCCTGCCTCTCATGTCCATGTTGTTTTCATGACCTCCAATCCCCCAGTTTCACACACAGACCCCGTTTATGACCACCACACAATCATTCCCAATGCACAAGTGCTCCCCAGCAGATGAACATTAGCTGATTGTGCCGCATGCTGATTTAAAAACAGGCACTTTCTATGTGCCGCGTGCCTGCACAGCTTAGTTAAGTCTTGTCTATAAGTATGAACACAAGGTTGGAAATACTTAAAAATGTTGCAGCTGTCTACAAATTCAAAAAAAGAGACCGTAGTCAACATCATCTTAATTCAGTATGGTAATTTAAAACTTAATGAGTGGCCTATCCCATGTGTGGCTATTTATTCTAATGCAACAGTTTCAAAATAGGCTCATTTATTTCCTAAAATAAAAACATTATGTAAAAAATTTGAAAGAAAAGCATTGGGGGCTACTTGTATTCTTGGCTTAACACACATTAGGTGCTCTTTTGAGCAGCCTGGAGAATGCACTATTGACTCAAAATAAAATCCAGTGGCATCATCTCATCATAATGAAGCAACCTGGTGCAACTGTGTGGATCACTGTGGTGCAATAGTGACAACTGAGGCCGATTGCACAAAGCAGTGTGCTATATTAGGCTTTTGGCTAACAAGCGAATACGTGTTTGATCAAATCTTTTTGTTTGTTTTTTTAGTTTTGGTCTTTTTATCGTATACTGTCGGCAACATGAATGATATAAAACATGAGGAAATATATGTATTTACTAGGCATATTGTTATATCAGCAGTACACACGCACGCACGGACGCACAAGCACGCACAAGCACGCACACAGAGCCGTATTATGACTGGCATCATGTTAGACTGGTGAATAAGCTTCAACACTGAGAGCAGATGAACCATGGGGACAGCCAGGGGGCTTTACTCTAAAACTTGCATTCAACAAGATGAAAAAATTGGAATTAGAATACCAGACCTCCACATGCAGAAGCAAATTATTATTTATCACTTGGATTCTGAGCATTTGAATGTGCATTAGTAACCACTGTCCAACTCAATACACAGTCGTTATTGCAAAAGTCACTGAATATGACACTGATTATGTATTCATGAATATATTACACAGATGATGAATGCTTAAGATGTTATTTGATTACACTGTGTCACACATACTGTCATTTTGGCAGTTTCCCATGTTCCCTAAAATATTAATGTTAGAGTTACACTCACTGTGTTTTTGCATTTTTCTCTGTCACTTTCAATTGTTGCACACACAGCAGGAATATTATGGTTACTTTAACAATGCTGGAGAATCTATGAATACTTAATAAGTGTCTGGTAAAACTGATGTAATGGTGATGTAAGCCACTGAAAGCCATTAGTCAGAACAGCTAAACCTGAAGCCTTTTTTTTTGCTCCATTTCACCTTTTTGATAGTATCCTCACAAGTCTTATACGAGCTCAAAAAAGGGTATATGTGCAGTATATAGATTGTGTGTGTCGTACAGTTTGATTCCCTGTATTTGCATCAATTAAGCATTTTGCTCATTCTCTATGATGGATTAGGACAACTTGTATCTTATATCCAACTGACATAACGCTGAAAGCAGCCTTTCTAGGTTTGTTGGAATAAAATGTTGTCGATCCCTCGCACAGTAGCTCTGAGCTCCACCATACGTTTTCATACAAGGATCTGAGCCTTAATGGAGCTGACACTATCACTTCATGGCTCACTGTATGCACAGGGGCAATCCTTTGATCCCCATCACTTTGAGTGTTGAATGTGAGAGACGCACATATGCAATGGGAGGCATTTGGCCCCCACCGCAGGGGATGCTGATGCACTCAATAGAGCCAATTAGAGCAGGAAGCATTTAGTGATTCATGCAACATTTGACACATCCCAGTGGATCCCTTCCTTCCCATCCTTTATGTCTTTGCTTGCCTCTCTCTCCTCGCTTTCTTACGTTCTCTCTGCCTATGCGTATGTCTCTTACTCGCAAGTGAAAATGAGACTCCTCCATCCTGTTCGACTCCATTAAACCGCTAGCGTGCCTCAGTTCACCACAAATCATAATTTGTTCATGGTGAGAGAAGTATTCAGCATCAATGCGACTCAAGATCAGAGAGTCACATTTAGTTTAATATTCCATACAGAGAGAGAGAGTCAACCTCGATTATTAACACACATCGCAGCTCCAGTCCCAGCATTACAGGGCAGCCAGTGAAAACTTTGCATAAGTCACCTCTTGCACCACACGTGTGTCGCCATCATCATCATCATCATCATCTTGCTGCAGATGGGACATTTCTTGTTGCACGGATAACTGCTTTTTCAATATTTTCTACTCCCATCTCCCAACATGCAATGTGCCTGTGCCTCGACCCCACCGCAGCAGTGGACAAGGTGTCAAATCAACAGTGCAGAAGGTGCAAGGCGGGTTAGTGTGACTTACTGATTCTGTGGTTTTATTCAACCCCAGCCAGACTCCCATCCCCGCCAGCCGCCCTCCCCTTCCTATCCAGACCTCACAATGGGCCACAGCAGGACTTGTCAGCGACTACGGCAGCACATGTTATATTGATAAATTTCACCCGAATTCAGATAAGACAGACCAGCATGTCACTGCGGCAAAAGCTATTCCTCGCATCTCCCAAGTCAACAAGATGGATCTATCGCTGTGCTGGTTTAGTCAAAACCATTCATGTGTTTTTTTTCCTCTGTTTTCAGAAGCTTGTTCCTGAATTTTTGTTGCTGGTAAAAAGAGTTCAGAGTTATTGACAGAGAGCAGAAACATGTAGAAGAAAGGAACTGAAGCCATTGAATTATTTGATATGTTTGCTCTGCTTTTTTTGCTTTTCTTGCTATTACCATCTTTCCATCTTGCACGCTCTCAGAGACCATTATTAGCATGCATGAGTCTTCTATTTCTCAGTGCTCTTGGGGAAGCTCTCACCCGGCGAGTTCATATTTAGTCTCCTGAATGAAACATTCATAACTCAGGTATGTGGTCTCAAAACAATGAGTGCTCCTGCCTTGGAAAGACCTGCATCAATCACAGGCTCCGAGAAGCCAAGCATAAGATAAAAGCAAATGCCCTTGTCAGAGCAATTTGGGCTCAACTCGGGGACAGTGTGTGGGTCACGGTCACCCAGTTCCACAGCAAGATCTGCAGAATTAACAGCATCATTTGCATTTTCTGGGACCACCCATGTCTCAGTGGGATTATTATTATTTTTTTGCCTCTTTGCCGTTTTATCTCTTAAATACACAGAGCCAATGAAGCCTCGTGTTAGCTCTGCCTAGTTTATTTTCAGACTTCAGCCTCCCTCAGTTGTGTAACCTACCTCTCATCCCCCACTATTTTTCTAAACGCATTGTGCTGAATTATGGGTATGCATCATGTAATTATTGAAGTAATGCCCACAGAAAAGGCTCTCCCAAGAGGCTCAACTGTTGTTATTGTTGTTATTATTATCATCATTAGTGCTATCAGCATGTCTGCAGAATAAATATTCTGGCTCTCAATTGTAGGACAATTGCTGATTAATCCAGTACAAACAAGGCCTTGCAATTTGTGCCTCAAGAACAAGCACAAACAGCTCCTCTTCACAGTAACCACCTCTATCTCATAGCACATCAGCCCTTTTCCTACACTCCCCCATCCTCTTCAGTGCCGTTGAATCTCTAATTAAACCACTAACAAGAGAAAAGGGAGCACTCTGGGATGCTCTGAACACCCAGCGATAAACCTTTGTGGGAAGCTAACAAGAAGCCCCCACACACACCCATCTCCGTCATCCTCCGTGCTTCTCTCATGGACTCCAATGATCTGCTTTGATTGTATTAAACAGTGCATTTCAATTTGCAGTCCAGCTGAGATTCAGTCAGACCCCCTACCTCTTAAAATTTCTCATGCCTGCAGGTTTCCATGCATCAAGTGGAGGAAGCTACACAGAGGAAAAGTACAGTTTAGATCCCCAAATATACCTATAAAAAAACCCTCATTTGATACATCCATGGACTTGTGATCACGTAAAGGAAAAATGAAACCTTATCCCCTGGCTCTGTTATACTGTGGGGAACATTTTGCTGGGATAGTTTGGCCTCGCTTGTCTTTTTAGAGGCAAATCGGTGGAAATGAATGCAAAGTTGTTCTTACTTAGCAAATTTATCCCTTGATTAAACATGCCTGTCCTCATAGGATTGATCTGCAATGCTACCTATCCATGAGGCACAAGGAATCCCAGAATAGTTTGATGGTTTGAGGAGAATAAAAATTATGTGAATCATATTCTTTGGTCTTTCTGCTCACCAGATCACAACCTAATTGAATATTTTTTAAAAGACTAAGGACCACTCATCACTGTCCACCAGCAACATCCAAACATCAAAGCAAACAATCTCTTTTAGAAGCACAGTGTTGCCTCCCTCCAGTAAAAGTTAGAGATTTGGAGAATCCCTGCCAAGACACACTGAAGCTGTTCTGGTGATGCTTTGCAGCCTAGGTTAGCATGCAATCCATGTGCTGTTTGGCTGTCTAACTTCTCCCCAGTGAAGGAGAAAAGGCAGCGCCTCAAGGTCTCCTTTGCGATAAAGAAAGGGAGCAGGTGAAAACTGAAAAAAAGGAAATTAGTAACAGTCTGCTTTGTCATGCACACACATTGGCAATTGTTGCATCCCAGGAGATTCGCATGCTCCAAATTGTTTGGCTTAAAAACACAATTCTGAACAAAGTGAAGCAAAACAATATTATACATGCTTGAAATTACCCGGTAAAGTGCCAGCTGGTGTATTTAGCTGAGCTCTTCTTCCAATAAAAATGTGTTCAAAATTTGTTCAAATGTGAAAGAGATGGCCTGAGATTTTTTTAAACTGTCTGGAATACTTACATACTCTACGCCGAAGATGTTTGTGTTGTATTTCCCTACTGTTCACACGGGCCGGTGGTGTGATCCCTTCACTACCCACAGCTACCACAAACCAAATATTACCTTCCACTGGTTAAGAACATGCAGTGTGTGATTTTAAAAAAAAACAACTAAAAACTAAAACTAAACAAAAGTAAAACACAGGAACAACACATTTTTGAGTTGATATTGATAGCATGTTAGCAGTTCAGAGTTGGCTGCTTATTCTATATCCAGCAGATCCATTTGAAGTCCTGTTTCTGCCCACCTGCTGAATCCAAGTCTAAACATTTCACTCTGTGCTTAGCTCTGTTGTCGAGGTCCAGCTTTTCAGCTATTTTTTCCATTGTGTATACCCTCAAAAGCTGAGATTTCCCGCTTGCTGCAAAGCATCTAGATTTTGCTTGTGTGTCTGTCTTCTTTTTCCCCCTGAATAATAAGTTTTGTTTACTTCTTGACATGAGAAAACACCATTAAAACGTGAAAACACTGAACAAACCTAGGGTACCAGCCTTGAAATCCTTCAGTGTAATAACAAAGCATGTACCGTACACCCACACTGTGCTGTCTGTTATTTCCAGACTCTGCCTATGCAAAACCTTACTCAGCATCTCTGACCGTGGCTATTTCCTGTCTCTGTGCAGGATGCATTTGTGATGCAGACGCATGTCACCTTTGAATGAGTGTAGGTGTTTAAGTGTAGGTGTTATTGATGAGAGATGGAGAGGAGGAGGAGGGCTGGTTTAGTTGTGACAAAAGTGAGATAGAATTAAAATAGGCTTGGTTGCTGCCTTCCCTCTTTCTTTCTTTCCTTCCATCCTACCTTCCTCCTCCTCCTCCTACTCCTTATCCTCTCTGTGACTCTGTGGGTTCTCTCTCCTATTTAGCAGGTAGCTTTTTGTGATAAATGAGCAGCAGCTGAGTTGGACAAACAGAACAGAGAAACTGTATTCGGCAGTAAAAAGTTTCCTTATTTCAACCGTCACCTTTTTATGCTCACCTTTCATTCTGTGTAAAAGTTAAGTAGAGTAGGTGACTGTTTGGAGGTTAGAAAAAAGTGAGGGAGGGGGCATTTCTATGTCTGGCTAAATGGAAATGTTGAGAACTGGCACTCACATACTGTACCTGCTCTCATAGAAGAAAGCTGTGAAAGCCGAATGCCTACTGATGCCAGGAACAGGCTCATTTTCTCACCGAGATGAAGGGGGGGAAAAAATGTCTTTCAACCTGCATCCGCTCTTCCATGCTGAGAACAAGGGAACCTTTCACTTGAAGTGGAGTATTCAAGAGAAAGAGAGAATGAGAGAGAAACAGAGAGGGGAAGGAAAAAGGGAAAGTGAGCGAGGCACTGAGCTTGGTTTGGGAACCATTTCATCACTCATTGTGCCTGACTGTCCCACTGCTTGGGCTCGGCGATGCCAGCCGCTCGAAGGAAAGTGTCCTGCTGAGTGCTGTCTATTGGCTGCCACTCCGAGAAGATTTGGGGAAATATAAAATGGGCAAATTTGCATAAAACAGTCTTCATTTTTGCTGGAGACAATTTTTCTTAAACTTCTCAACCCTTAAGAAAAAACCCACTACTTTCAGGCATTAGTGATTCTGCTAATGTTGCTCAGCACCTGTGAACTGAGCTGAGATTGAAAGGGTATTGTCAAACCTGCCATTTAACCACGCTTTGGTTCCAATCCAGTTTCTGACTTCAATTCAGACACGGGGACATTTTAATTGGGAAACAGCTTTACCACAGCTGACCCACCGTACTGCAAACTGTGGTTTCAATGACTCAGACAGAAGCTGCGCAGCTCTGCTCTTTTCTTGCCCTGTATTCAGCTTTCTTTTGTTCACTATTCACTTATCTGGTAATAAAACCTGATTTAATCTTTCCTAAATAGCTATAAATGTTCCCTTATAAGGATTTTTGCCTGGAAGCAAACATATCTGTTTGTGGTCAAGGGTCTGTTCACTAATTACCCAAGAAAAAGACAGATTTCTTCACAGCAAGAACTACAAAGGGTCACCAACACAAGGCCTTCATTATGCCACAGCCCCATACATCAACCAGGCTGACAATCTCCAGTGTTTCCAAAAAAATAAATAAATAAATATAAAGCCATTTCTGAAAAGGTTAGAAGGGGCTCCGTCTGCCTGCCTCTGCGTCAACCTTTTTTCAAGGTGAGCTCCCTGGCGCTGTCATAATTGAAAATTAAGTATTTGCCGCAGTATAATTAAACGGTGACCTTTGAACCTAAACGAGACCTCAGACGCATATTAAGAGATTAGGGGACCTGGATCCATTCGCATACATGCTCTGGCGCTATGGGCACTCGCCTCCACACGCATACAATGAATTAGTTAACAAACAGTGACAGTTTCTTAATTATCACCTTGCCTGAGTTGTTAAAACAAAGCCTTCTGCATCACCTTTCGATTTCTGCAGCCAATAAGTCTTAAGAATTTCTCATTTATTTTCAATTAATTATCACTTAGCACCATAAAGGTGATGGTAATGACATGGATAAGAGCTTGATGGCTATTCGGGGTTTAATTCAGAGGGGCTTAATTTGTAACTTTCAGTATTTGGTGAAGAGGAAAGAAAGTTGCTACTCTGTCACTGCTGTGAAAAAATAGTTTGTTTTTAATTCTCCCATTTTTGGGAAAATGTGGATGTTTTTGACAAGCTTTCATCAAGCAATGGCCTGTATTTGTATTTGTATAGCACTTTACTAGTCCCTAAGGACCCCAAAGCGCTTTACACATCCAGTCATCCACCCATTCACACACTAATGTGTAGACAAGTAGAAACATCGAGTCCACAAATAAAACTGAAACAGATTAATCAGGGTAGCACTGGAATATCTTTTGAAGTGCTCACAAGTAATAATTCCATTTGCTGACCACATGTCTTCCATCTAGTCTCACTCTGCAGAAAACTGTGAAATGCTATTACAATATTACTTTCACTTTTATAGATCCCTAATGAGTGCTAAATTAAAGTGGGAGGATATTTTAAAATGTGGAACCAAGAGGGAAATGCCACAAGCCTTTTCCTGTTCTATAGCAAATAGAATCATTAATGGAGTTTGGACATTCTTTTAGAAATGTTAACATAAATATGATTAACAATTACAGATGTTGCCATTTTTTCTGCTCATATATCATTTTGCATTAGTTTAATAATGTTCATTTAAATCTACTTGACTGTATTTCGTTTTGGTTTTTTTGCACATTGATTTATTCTATAAGAAAACAAAGCCTATGCTGGGTGTGGCAAAAAACAAAAAACAAAACAAACAATGTGTAGACAAACATGAGAAGTGGCAACAATATGAAAACAGTACATACTGATATGCGCTACTTGCCCTGCTGTTGATATAGAGTTTGCGCATTTCTCTGCAGGTGAAATGGCAGATACTCTTTGTTAGTATTAGCATCACTTAACTGGGATTATCACAAAACCATGACACTCGCTTCAATGCTTTTACAGAAACTGGGTAGAGATTGTGATGCGTGATGCTTTGAGCTCAGGAGTGGTTTAAATTGATTAACACGCAGAGTCTCCTACTTAACCGGAGAGGAGGGCTGCATTTTTTCAAAAAAAAAGGAAAATCACAACAGCTCTTAATCTTGGCCTGGAACAAAGGCAGGGCAAGGAAAATCAATAGCATTAGAATGTAGTTCTTACACCCACTTATCTTTCTCTCATTCTGAAATATAAGGAGAAAGAGAAGAGGAGCCTTGAAAAGCTTAGCGCATGATATAAGCCAAATGTCAGCAAGCTGTATGAAGTCAGGAAATGTGCCTTGGCCCACAGGGAACCCTTAGAGCAGCAAAAGACCAACCATTCTCCCAACCTGCTGCCTCAATCAGAGACCGAGTGAAATCTTATGATATCGACTGAAGTTTAGACTTAAGTGTTTTTCCTAAAGCACAACCTTATTCACTCACTGCATGAGAAATATTTCAATGACATATTACACTTCATTTTGTATCTCTCGCCTCTGTCCACTGCTGTATATAGCCGCCTGTGCAACAGGGATAAATCACTTCCCAGCTAGCTTATTACATGAAATGAAGGAATTCATCATGGTGACAGTTGGCCGTTGCGAGGCGTTCACTGTGATTTATCTGGGAGAAATTGATTGATTCATTAACACTGAGTGAACAGTGCTTTTGCTGTGGGGGCAGCGTTGCGTACCTTGCTGCGTGTCGCTCTCGCTCTGTGTGTTGGACGAACACATTTTATGGAGATTTCGGCTGGGTGTCCCCTGTAAAAGCATGCGGGGGCTTCTGCATTGCAAGCTTAGCTCATTAACTGGCAAGTATGGTCAGTGGCCCAGAGCTGGGAGCCAGTACTTTGTGGCGAAGAACGCAGCGTTCCTAATTAGTTCACCCATATGCCTTCCAACATGATAGCCTGTGTGTTTTAATGTGACAATAGATCCTAAAAGTAAAGTGCCCAGGACCACAAGTGCGTCTGCTGGTCTGCTGCTTCTGGCAAGATTAAGTTTTGCTTGACTCCTGCATTTAGTTTAGTGTAGTGTGTGGGTCAAGATTTGTTTATGTGCCTTCATGAAGAAGATTTGTGTGCAGACCTAATTACAAAAAAGCTGGGATGCTCCGTAAAATGTCAATAAAAATGGAAAGCAATGGTTTTCAAATCTCATAAAGCCATATTTTATTCACAGTGGAAAACAGAAAGTATGTCAAACTTTAAAATTGATGCATTTTATTATTTCAGGAAACATATGAGCTCATATGATCTATGTGCATAAGGGACACAGGGCATTGCCTGTGATCTCTAGGCCCTCTGATAGCACTGTACTAAAAACAAATCGAGGAGGGAGCCTAAGGGTACATCTTTCAACATCTTACAATGGCTGTGATTGCAGCCATTCCCCAACTCTCTATGAATGTGTATAGGAATTTCTTTTACTTATGTATTAATCACATTATTTTATTGTATAACGCCTTGGTGCCACTGGATTTTAACATGTCTGACACTCATACAGTAAGACAAATGGTGGGGGTCTAGTAAGGAAGTTGGGGGAAGCAGACCACTCCACAGGAAGAACCTTTTGTCTCTTTCAGGACTCTGGGAGGTAGCAAGGGAGTGTGAACCTTAAGGTGTGAAATAGCTGTGTACTGCCTTTTGTTCCTGGAGAAGGTATTTAACTGAGAGCCATGCTAGGCTCAGTGAGAATCTGCTGACCGTCTGCCCTGCGGTCATGCAGGCTCTCCACAAGCTTGGTTGTCTGTTCTTTGTGTGTTTGGATTAAAGAATGTTAGCTACCGCTCACCGCTCCTCTGCAGGCTTTATTTAAATGGAAAACTTCCACAACAAATGGTACTGATGTCCATGACCATTGTTCAAAGACCATTGATCAATGGTTATTGATCCATGTTCATGACAATTTGCATATTAATGATCAAGGAACTGACCTCCCAGCCCATTGTTCTTTCAGTGGTGCTAGTTTCAGTCATTGTGCAAAGGTACTGTTTATAAGATTGGGGAAACCTGCAGTCAGCTGATACTGAAGAAGTCATTTGGATGAGTGATAAAACGCTTCTCCCACTGAAAACGCTACGTCCAGATGACCAGAATCAACCTTTTGGGATTCGGGACTGATAACTCGTTAGAATCAGACAAGAATGGGACAAAATCGCTGTCCCAAAAGTTCAGTAACTACTCTATGGTCTATGTAAGACGTACCCATGACTGTTGTTATAATAGATTATAACGTATTGTTAATAAAATATGGGTTTATGAGATTTTCACACTGTTGCATTCTGTTTTTGTTTACATTTTGCAAAAGTGTTCCGGCTATTTTTGGAATGCAGTACTTAATTCAATTTTCAATTCAATTCAATTTTATTTATATAGCGCCAAATCACAACATAAGTCGCCTCAAGGCGCTTCATAGATACAGAGAAAAACCCAACAATCATATGACCCCCTATGAGCAAGCACTTTGGCAACAGTGGGAAGGAAAAACTCCCTTTTAACAGGAAGAAACCTCCGGCAGAACCAGGCTCAGGGAGGGGCGGCCATCTGCTGCGACCGGTTGGGGTGAGAGAAGGAAGACAGGATAAAGACATGCTGTGGAAGAGAGACAGAGGTTAATAACAGATATGATTCAATGCAGAGAGGTCTATTAATACATAGTGAGTGAGAAAGGTGACTGGAAAGGAAAAACTCAATGCATCATGGGAATCCCCCGGCAGCCTACGTCTATTGCAGCATAACTAAGGGAGGATTCAGGGTCACCTGAGTCCAGCCCTAACTATATGCTTTAGCAAAAAGGAAAGTTTAAAGCCTAATCTTAGAAAGTAGAGATAGTGTCTGTCTCCCGAATCCAAACTGGAAGCTGGTTCCACAGAAGAGGGGCCTGAAAACTGAAGGCTCTCCCTCCCATTCTACTTTTAAATACTCTAGGAACAACAAGTAGGCCTGCAGAGCGAGAGCGAAGTGCTCTAATAGGGTGATATGGTACTACAAGGTCATTAAGATAAGATGGGGCCTGATTATTTAAGACCTTGTATGTGAGGAGCAGGATTTTGAATTCAATTCTGGATTTAACAGGAAGCCAATGAAGGGAAGCCAAAACAGGAGAAATATGCTCTCTCTTTCTAGTCCCTGTCAGGACTCTTGCTGCAGCATTTTGGATTAGCTGAAGGCTTTTCAGTGAGTTTTTGGACATCCTGATAATAATGAATTACAGTAGTCCAGCCTGGAAGTAATAAATGCATGAACTAGTTTTTCAGCGTCACTCTGAGACAGGATATTTCTAATTTTAGAGATGTTGCGACAAATGGAAGAACGCAGTCTTACATATTTGTTTAATATGTGCGTTGAAGGACATGTCCTGGTCAAAAATGACTCCAAGGTTCCTCACAGCGTTACTGGAGGCCAAGGTAATGCCATCCAGAGTAAGAATCTGCTTAGATACCATATTTCTAAGCTTTTCAGGGCCGAGTACAATAACCTCAGTTTTATCTGAATTAAGAAGCAGAAAGTTAGCGGCCATCCAGGTCTTTATGTCTTTAAGACATTCCTGCAGTTTAACTAATTGGTGTGTGTTATCTGGCTTCATGGACAGATAGAGCTGGGTGTCATCTGCATAGCAGTGAAAATGTATGCTATGTCTTCTAATGATGCTGCCTAAGGGAAGCATGTATAATGTAAACAGAATTGGTCCTAGCACTGAACCCTGTGGAACTCCATAATTAACCTCAGTGTGTGAAGAGGACTCTCCATTTACATGCAACAAACTGGAGTCTATTAGATAGATATGATACAAACCACTGCAGCGCAGTACCTGTAATACCTACAGCATGTTCTAATCGCTCTAATAGGATATTATGGTCGACTTAAACGGCCCCATTGTAAAAAGTAAAAGTTAGGAGTAACTGTGTTTAAGTTATGGTAAATGGCCTGCATTTGTATAGCGCTTTACTCAGTCCCTAAGGACCCCAAAGTGCTTTACACTACATTCAGTCATTCACACACTGGTGATGGCAAGCTACATTGTAGCCCCAGCTGCCCTGGGGCGCACTGACAGAGGCGAGGCTGCCGGACACTGGTGCCACCGGGCCCTCTGACCACCACCAGTAGGCAAACATGAAGTTAGTATCTTGCCCAAGGATATTTGGCATGCAGCCAGGAGGCAGCCTGGGATCGATCCACCGACCTTCTGATTAGTGGCTGACCTGCCCTGCCACCTGAGCTACAGCCACCCTGCCGTTGTAACCCATATTGTCCTTTAAAATAGTTTCTTGACTAAAAAGAAGCTTTACCCAATGAAGAAAGTGTAATCCTTTTGCCCTCCTTCAGGATAATTGGTACAGTAAGGGGAAAATTTATCTGGGTTTTTATCTAAGATAGTTATTTTTAAGAAATTGTTTTACAGTCTTCTTTGCAGCCAGATTGTGCATCAATAGTTCTGTGATTGAAATTTTTTAGTGTTCCAGCAGGAGTGACCCATAATCATGTCCCTCTTTATCTTTTGAAAGAGAAGTAAATAACACAGTGGCAAAGGTTTGATTTTACTTTTATCTGTCCTCTAAATAAACAAAACAAAAAAAAAAACCCTGAAATGTTTTAGTTACAGTTGTGACACGGCGAGTGACAGATGTAGACTTCATGAAAAATGTTGTGGAAAAGGAGGTTAATTATGTTGTATTATATAAGGAGAAAAACCAGTATGCTGAGCTTGCCCACTGGCAACCTCATAATTCATATTCAATGTACGGTAGAGTACAAAATGCAGGAAATCATCTCAGTTGAGCACCTCAAATAAAAAAAGGATTTATATGACCACATTTAAAAAAAATCTAATTTTGGGGAAAAAAAAGTTGAGCTACTTTCTTGAGAATAAAGTCAAAATGTGGACATTAAAGTTGCTGTTTCAAGTTAGACTGCCACCGCTGCTCTAGGTTTAACCTCTATAAAATGCCTTGTGTAGATGAGTTAGTGAAATTGTACTTCACAATGAGTTTTATTAACTTTACTGGAGTATTTATTTTTCTAACAGCTTTTTCCTTTAACTTGTTACATTTTTACACAAATATCTGTACTTTCTACTCCTTACAACAGTATCATTTAAATGATTTATTATCAGGGGGTTGTGTGTGTGTGTGAACAAGAGCAGGTGTGTGTAAGTTCAGCATCTAGCTAGCGCTACAGAAGAGGAATTGGGCATAAAGGGAGTTTCTACAACATTTCTATCAACTCAACAAACATCAGCAAACACACAAACTGTTTTTGTGCAGTTTGTAGTAGTACTGTGTTGCTAGCTAAAGGTCCAGCTACTGTATTTCCTGGAAGAGAAAAGAATGAGAGTTCACCTCATTCAGAGATGGAGAAAGATGTAGGAAAAGACAGGACAGGAGAGGAAGAAGAGATGTTATATCTCAAGGTAAGGCGCTGCTCAGTGATGCTTCATAAACTGCAGATTTGAAGATTACATGTAATGTCAGCATTTAAATTGTATATTGTATTTGTATATACATATTATATTTTAATTTTGTGAGACTTCCTGAAAAATAAATAAAGCTATAATAACTTTGTGTTATTCGAATGTTGCATGAAAAGACTGGGTAGTTTAGTACAGGTTAAAACAGGTTAGCTTGAATTAATGTGGTGAATCCAACACACTGTACATTCACCCAGTGTATATACTATATGTGTATATATATATATATATATATATATATAATGTTCT
>NW_024582812.1:102715-110096 GCF_018398535.1 Haplochromis burtoni
CCCCCCCCAATTTTTGCACATGTCGAGGAGCGTGTCAGGCTACATTTCACTGTGTGTTATACTTGTATAACTATGCATGTGACAAATAATAAAGACCCTTGAACCTTGAAACTTGTATTGGACTGGTGCACGGTGGCTGTTGTGCTTATCGTCAGTGTTGGGTTACATCAAGTGTTGCAGAGATTAATTTACATTTCAGCTGATGATGCTTACATTCATTGACTGAATTCAATCGTTATACCAACTTTATACTGTCTACTAGAAAGACAATACACAGTATACTGTTGGAAATGGAACTCAGCCAAGATAGCTGGGAAACATCTGCTTATGTCTTTTTGAATTATGTTGTGTAAATCCACAACGAGCAGCAGGTCAGCTGATCACAGCTTGTCCAGTGAGAAAATCTACTGGAGCCAACAACAGAAATTATTGTGAGGTGTTAGTATTTTTCCCACGTTGAACCATTACAACAGATCATAATGTTCCCTCACTTGACAAATCTCACTTTAACCACTAGCTGTTCTCATTTTATGTGTGGACGCAAAGTCGTCCTCTACCATGTAGGCAACAAAAAAATAAGTTTTTACATTTATTTTTATTCCCTAAAAAACAGATTCAAGCTGAGTACATTCATTAGAATTAGAATTTAGATTCAAATAACATTTGTATTCTCATGTACTAATAATATATTTGTATATATGGCAGAAGGTCCAGTTACCTGTGCATAAAAGTACCAAATGGTTGGTTGCATCTCCCTGAGCCTGGTTCTACAGAATAATGTCTATACTTTCACCACCTCTGCCAATGGTTACACCCTCATGTAGTAAAGAGGGGTCCCTAAAATGTGGTCCTAAATAACTGTAGATTTTGTTTGTCTGTGGTTATTTAGATATTAGTTGGTCAGTGAAATATTTTATTTGGGTGGGTTGCCATAAAATCTTGCAGAGACATACAAGCTCACCAGAGGATGAGGTGCAATTACTTTTTGGTCTCCTGATTTTTTTTTTTTTATCTGATTGCACCACACTATTGATATTTCTGTATTTGTAATGAAATACCTCACATTTTTTCTTTAATATAACCTGCCATGGAATTTGATACAGAAGTGTACGTTCCCCTTAATCTTTCATACCCGACCAATACTTGTTGTGTGTTGGCCTACTGGCCAAACAAATGCTCACTTTCACCATTTAAGTTTATTGCATATATTTGTCTGACACCATGCACAGAAGTATTGTTCTAGTGCTACATGAATAGGCCATTAAATTAAGGTAAAGGAAACATTATGTGTATTAACATTGTCACTGATTTTAGCATTTAGAGAAAAGTGCTCCCTAACTGGAATACAGATGCTAGCTAGCAGCTAGCAAAAAAAAAAAAAATAGCTACTGAATTCCTTTAAAGAGATTAAGTGATTAACATTTCTGTGTCTTCCTTGACCTCATATAGTCTCTGTAAGGGATGCTTAGAGTAGGTACTGTACATTCATTCTGGGGATTAGAAACAAGACTTAGACCACACGCTGCGGCTATCTTCTCCCCTTTTATCTGAGCCCTCCAGCCGATGCTAACAGAGGTGTTTAGGGCAGAGAGGGCACGCCAAGCTCCATTTGTGACGTCAACAAAAGGCTGCACTAGTCTCAGGATGCCACATGCCAAATTTGACGGCGATTAATTAAATTCCGAAGAAAGCAGGCGGGTCCTAAGACATTTCAGTTCTGAAAAGTGTTGGCATCTGCCGCAGCTGCAGCAGTTCTGACAAAGACAGATAGGAGACGTTTTAAACAAATTTAAACAAGCTGCCGTCTTGTGCAGCTAAGCAGCCGAATAAATCTGCCTTTAAAAAACCCAAATAATACAGCATTTCACTGTCGCAAAATGCCATCAGTGGAGAAAATGGGTAAATAATAGAGCTCTTTCAGAGTGTCCATGGAGATAAACAGAGGAGTGTCATAGAACAGTACAGTAACTATTGAGGATTTACCTCCCGCTTATTGTGATCAACCATCTGTTGCTGAGCCTTGAGAGCTGCACTCTAATTTGATTTGTGTGCTAGAAACAGCTGGCAAATATTGTTATTGCATTTTCTTCCATTTAGAGTGCATAGGTGTTGACAGAGCAGAGCAATAATGTGAAAATTAATATACAAATTACCTCGTGATGATATTAATCAAAGACACACTTCTTTGCAACAGTGTCAACCAGAAGACAACCACAATTCCATTAGTTGCCATTTAAGATGGTGTGTGTTTTTTTTTTAATGATCAATACATCTGCAATAATTGTCCCAACAGTGCCATTCTGAAAGTCAACAGCAGCAGAACGCAGACGCATTTCCTCTATGAGAATGTTCTTCGTCTAGTCCCATTTTCATGTTTTTTTTTTAAATCTCAAGAGTCCTTTTAAATAGAGTGGTCACTAAACCTCACTGACTTCTAGTCTCTGACCTTGAGAAGTGATAACCAGTGCATTCTGTTTTCAAAAGCATTGCAGTTCAGATGCAGTGTCGCTGCATACGCTTATACACTCTGCTGTTGGAGACGTTCTTAATGAGAGACGAGAGATACAAGAAGGGAAGACGGGCTGTGAAAAAAGTGGAATGGAGACATTCAAAGAAAAGTATTAGAGTGAAAAATGGTGCTGCATTTTGTGCAGGCGTGTGTGTGGGGGGGGGTTATGTGTGTCTTTGAGAGACCCGAAGAGGAGCTGATGAGTCTCTAACAAGCAGCTTCATCAGAGTGAGGAATGAGCTGCCAAGCAGGATCTTTCTTTTGACCTACCTTGGAGAGCAGCGGCTGGATGGATGGACAGATGGGTGGATAGATGGATGGAGAGAGACAGAACAGAGAGAAATAGGGAGAGGATCTACTGAAGTGCAGTGCAGAGGCTCCTTTCTTCATTGCATGTCAAGGCAGTGTCTGTGTGCCGGGAGACAATCACTTATCTGCTTGCTCTGATCCCACAGTCACAACTTGAAGCACCACCAGTACACAGGCAATGACCAGGGAAATGATGCAGCAGACATGATGGATAAAGAGGATGCACACTGCTGCTTTTGGCACCATATCAGCAATACCTCGTCCAATAACTTGTCCGGTGAAAGGCAGATTCCAGTTTGGAGAAGTAGTTAAGGTGAACCTTTATGTACCTGAAAATTGTATTTAACCTTTTTTTTATCCCGTGGATGAAATATTAACTAAATGTCAACGTGATTTCGTTTTTCCAATATATTTATTTTTTCTTTGAAGAGAGATTTTCTCTGGCAGCTGCTTTTGCTCTCTCCCTCTCCTTCCCTCTCTCACTCCATCACAGAGCTCAGTGCATGCACTGCCATTAGTATGCACACTAAGTTCAGTCTCAATTTGATGTGCAGCCACATGATTTCACAGTCCACCCCGGTGGCACAGATCAAATTTACAGGTATGTAGAAGCAAGACTGATGAGGAGATTCAGATTTTCATTTTATCTCTACATAAGGTTTTCACAGTTACAGTGCTGTAAAAAGCTCAAATACACACACCCAGTATTTGAACACTGTGTTAATGTTCATGCAATCATTCCAAAACCGTTTGGTCTTTTGCCACAGTACCAACATCCATCCATCCATCCATCCATCTTCATCCGCTTTGTCCGGGGCCGGGTCGCGGGGGCAGCAGCCTAAGCAAAGAGGCCCAGACCTCCCTCTCTCCAGCCACCTCCTCCAGCTTATCACAGTACCAATATTTTATTCAAATATGGGGGCAACAAGAATACAAAAAGCATGAAAAACTGTTTTCTAAGCTTTTATCTAGTCTGTCTGTTTCTTTGCACAAAGACTCCTAGTCAGTGAGAATGACCTTGAGAATCGAATGTAGCCACGAGTTCAAAACAAGTCATGATTCTAATCTCTATAATTAATGGCTACAAGAGGCTGTGTCATTCATTACAGCTGATATTTAATCTCGTAGACAGGGAATATTTTCTGTCAGTGAATCAAAGCATGTTTCAATCCATGCATGATTCTTGTAGAGGACTGCTTTGGGAGATGAAGTACCCACTCTCACTCCAATAGGGAAGCGCAAAAGTTAGAGATTTTGCATTACACCGGCTTCATTCAGCAAGTCAATTCAGTCAGTTTCCACGAGAAACTAAAAACCTTTAATTGCAAGATTATTTCTGCACATGCATAAAACACAGTATTCATATGAAAATACTCAAAAGTAGCAAAGCATTGATTCGAAAAGATGTCAATAGTTGGGAAAGTTTCTGCGGGGAAGCAGAGTAAGCCTCAGCCCATCATTTTTGGGCAACAAATCATCTCACTTATTGCTCTGCTACATGACTTATTTTCTGCGTTGTGGCGTCAACAATAGAAATGGATGATACCGAAGCAGCTCTCCCACTTGCGTTACCACATCAAGATGTTATCTCCCGCTTAAAAGCTTATCAAGCAAACAGTAATGATGCTGAGTGACTGAATTGTGTGTTTTGATGGATATCGCTGTGAGTAATCTGACACCAAATTGTGTTCCACTTCTCATATTGTGCCGATTTCAGAGCCTGCAAACAACCGCGCTGCCCTTCTCTGCTAATTCGTAACCTCGCCCTCGCGCCCCCCCCCCCCAATCTCTCAGCTCACTTATCGTCATTTGTCATAGCTTTGATTTTTTTTTCCCCACAGGTAGAGAAATGGGTTGAAAACCCATTTCAGTGCTCTGTGACAGAAAAATAGATCATCATTGTCCGATTTCTGTTTGGCCCACAGTTAATCTGTTGTACAGTGTGTACCGTGCTGTACTTTCAGTAGTCTCTATTTTGCTCCAGTGATAGGACTGAAAACCTGTCTCTGACGTTTGCGCTAAGCTTTTGTAAGAAGGATAATTAGCATCTACAGTAGAAAGGAAAATCATAAAGGATGATGAGTATTAACAGTGGGGACTCCTTTCATTGTACAATTTCCCCACAGTGGCTACAATTACTGTAATCACTACAGTGGTGAATGTAAGGAGAAAGCATTTTCTTTATGATACTCCGTCTACTGGAAATATGTGTTCTGCTGAAAAATAATAATACTAATAACGATGATAACACGTTCCATGATGTAACATGATGTAACTTTTTACAAGGTAAAAGCTGACTTTTGCTTTTACTAAATAGCCATGCTCGAATGCAGGGAGAAAAGCTGACGCAGAGGGAAATGTTTTCCACATTATCAGTCAGGCAGTGTTTTTGCTACAAGACATTTACATAATTACTCTTTGTTGGACACACAAACTTAATAGGATGGCCAGATATCTGTTGTTGACAGACAAGTCAAAATGTTAAAAACTGATAAAACAATGAGGAAAAAAAACAATGATAATAAAATATTGGCGTACACGATTGCTCTGTAATCCTGACCATACCAATACAATATAACCAAAAATATGACATGATGATATAAATATCAGATATTTCGTTTTTAATTCATCAAATTTTCACCTCAGTATGAAAAAGTAAAATAAAAAGTAACACCTACAGTTATTTATTCAGAAAACTGTCAGCAGTAAAATTAGTGTGAGTTTATGGTCTGTCATCTACAAGCAGGTATGGAAAAAAACGCTGTTACCGTAGTAACTTAGAAAAAAGAAAAAGAAAGAAAGAAAAACCCAATGGTGAATTGTAGCTCTTAGTGACAGCTTCATGCTCCTGTGTTTTTCATAGTCCACACACTCTCTTGTCCTTGCTGCCACCATGATCAAGGTCAGCAGCTAAATGCCAATTCTGACATCGTTACTCTGCATTGTCATTCAGAAGAGAAGTTAGCACATTGATTTTTTTTTCCTCTTTTGCTCTAAGGCTGATTGTCACATGGAAATTGGTCTGTGTAAAAATGATCAGTGTTCTGCTGTACAATTATCACCTTACCAATGTATCATTTAAAAAAGGCAATATTTATTTAATAATGGGTGTAATGGGCTAAATTACTTGTCAGGCAATGGTGCTGGAGCTCAATAGCAAACACAAGCCTGGCTTGTAGAACATGTGAAAGAGCAGCTAGCAGTTGTTCATAGATTCAAATGAATGAAATACATGGAGTTGATGGTGCAAGCATGCCGGTAAGAAGGTGGACTTGTGCAAAATCATACAAAGCCCATATTGCTCAGCTTCATGAAAAGTGGGCAGATTATTTGCACAGCAAAGTGCCATTTTTCTGCATACACTACTCTGGGAATTTTTGCATGCATCCATAATTTGATGTTAAGTGCCTGCTGATGCATTATGCAGATTAGATAATGCATTATGTGTAATTCAAGCAGACCATAACTGAACCCAGGATGACATTCAAGGTCCTCATGCAGAAATCCGGATATGGCGTTGATTGCTGGTTCGGCCAGCTACCGGCTTCCTTGCATCACAACTCTTCCACTGCTCATTGTGTATCACGCAGGATTCAAAATAGACCTCTTGACCGACAGCAGGTGCACCCTGTGTTCTATAAAACAATCCCATCGAGTTTTGCAACTTTACTTTCAGCAGTTTTCTTTTTCCTTTTTTGGAAGAGGTGAACTGAAACTTATGGTCTGCTTTCAGGCCATTCTGCAGGGATCATGGCATCCAATTGTTTTGTCTGGGTAATGCCGCTTTTTGAAGGCTACTCTATGGTGCTGTTCAAAAAGGCAGTTTTGTGATTTTGAATGGACAATTTAGTTGCTCATTTCACCATCCGACTCTCATTTAGAGTGAGCAGTGACCTGTGTCATATGGACACTGAATGGAGGTCAGGCACCGCTAACTGTACTGCTGGGTGCAGTAAAAGACAGAGAGGTACAGCTACACCTGCGGGCCTAGACTCAGCAGTCGTGTTGACTTGTAATGACATAGGGTTAGACACATGCAAGGGACACAACTGACGAGAGGAATAAACTGAGAAACACAATGTGATAAAGCAAGGTTTGCTGACTTGATCCAATGCATTTTTTCACAGGCATGTAAACACAGTAAATTTTGTGCAATAGCGTTTCTGGCACAGCTCTGTACTATTTCTGGCTTCACCGTCCTGTCATGGAAATAAGATAAGCAAGGTATAAGTGAAGAAATGCCAACCATCTCTGCCCTTGCAAAATATGAGTACCGTGTAAGAGAGTATCCGCCAAAGATATGCATACACCTGAAAGACCAGAAGTAGGCTACATTCTGCATATATTTACCATAATCACTTTCCCCCCTTTTTCATCAATCTGTGAGGTAACTTTTTACAACTTTTAATGTGTTTCCTTCTGAGATTTTAGTTTATTTTTTTGCCTTTTCTTTTTTTAACTACCAGCTATTAGTTTTCATTGCATTTCTCAACAACTATGTGGGTAATAAACGCTTGAATTGACATTTAGGCTATAACGGTTGTCATCCATCCCTGTAGTACC